>NC_143396.1:1135531-1375531 GCF_052110815.1 Crocodylus siamensis | reverse complement strand
AAAAGCCATGGTGCATTGAAAACATGACAGTAATTACACCCTGGTTAACACATCCCCCTTCCCCCCATTTTGATTGAGACCTATTTCCCAAAGGAAACATCCAATATTTGTCTAAAGTTTTATGCTAAATCAGTCTACATGACTGCATCTAACCTACCTCACAACTACCTTGTCCAATTCCTCACTGCCTCACATTTGGATTCATTAATTAAAGCATATTTCTTAAAATAGGCAGAAAGCAATGCAAGACTCTAGAACTCTTGCTTCAGAGATTATACTTTTTATTAGACTAAGAAATTACACACACACACGCACAATCTTGTTCTGCAAGCTTTTGGGCACACACACCCTTCCTCAGGCTCAGGGAAAATTAAGGATGGTAAAAAGTCCCCAACCAGTGTGTATTTTCCCAAAACACCAATTGTATCCAACCGTCTCCGATCTTCACTATTTTCATGAGCCGTTTGATGCTGCTATTTATTAGGCTCCATTGTTCAAATAACTACAGAAAAATAGTACTCTGTGATTTCATTCAATCAATACCCATCTCATTTGGTCTTAAGATCAGTTTGGAAACTTCACAAGCATACAAACAGGATACAATTGTAATACATTAATTCTGTCCTTTCCTGCACTGTGAGGTCATACAAGAATTGCTTCCCGCCTGCATTGGGTGAAGATCTCTGTGCAGCTAAGATAATACAAGGACTGTAATTGCTCACTTATTGAATATTAAGGGAAAGTCCTTTTTTTTCCTGTCATTTAGTTTTATAGTTTGTTGGTAGTTCTTAAAGCAAGCCTCTCTCCTATTCATCAACCAAGTGTTGTGTCAATTCTTAAAGCACTAAGTTAAAAAATTGGTTTCGAAGTGCAACACGCTTCTCGCTAATTAGTGCACCCTCCCCTCCAGATAGGTAAACCTGTTTGCAAAGTCACTCTGATCTTTGTTTTGGTGTTTTCTACTGGTTTTATGAATTCACGCTCTACCTGTTGGCCTTGGAGGCACCTCTAAAACTAACAAGCTATTTTTCCAGCACTTCTGTGCAAGCTATACATGATGTGCCTAGTTTCATATTCATTTGGGGTGTACTTCGGCTCATGACCTTGGCAGGGACTCTGCATGATTTGTATATGTACTGAGCAATGATGGTAGGGTTGAAGTCTTGCCCCTGTCCATCCATTTTAATACGATGGAAGTAACAGCCCCATAGCAGGCAGTCCCCATAGCTGTGTTGCAAGCTGAAATGTGGGTGGCTCATGGCACAGGCCGGTGGGTCCTTTCATTCCTTTATATGAGCAGAAAGGCCAGTGCAATATTCATCTCTAAATGTTATCGTTATATAAGAGGAAACTATTCTTTTTCTTTATTATTCTTTATTTGTAACTGAGAGAATGAGCTGGAAAAGATACCGTCTTATCTTTATGACAGATAACTTGCTGGATACATTTGTATGTGAGCAGCGAATCCCTATTTAGAGCTCTTTCATATGTTATCCTATTAGATTTTCTGCAACTTGTTTATATTTCTGCAAAGCTGTGAATCAATGGATATGTGGTGGATTTATACCTTTGCTGGTATTTCATTGGTTTAGAAGCCATTTTGATGGTGAGCCTATGCATTTAAATTACAAACCAGTTGGGCCAAGTTCCATTAAAGACAGGTGATACAATAAATTTTGTGCTTCATGGGCAGTTATGGCTGTCTATAAAGTTATAGCCTCTGTTGGGCAGACCTCAGTATCTACTCGGTGCCCTGGGATGCATGTTACTTTGCAGATGCTAAAGGCAGGACTTTGGAATTACAAGTTGATTGATGGCCGTCAATGCACAACAATAAAATTTTCCAAAAGCACCCATGTAAAGCTGGATAGAAATTTGGTATACTTAGGAGTATTTTTTTGTAATTGTATTCCTTTGTAAAGTGTGGTGCTGAGATGTTGTAGAAAAGCATTTTGGTCTAATAAGGAAACTTAACAGGGGCCATCCTTCAGCAATGTTTGCAAAGTGTCTCATATACCCTTGGTGCTTTCCGCAATAAGTAATCATAGTAAAAAACGCGAAAGTCTACTTTCCCCACTTATCCCATTGCCATTTCAGACATGCTTTTTACCTTCTTTCAGAATGGAGTTTGATCTGAATTTTTTAAGGTTGCTAAAATACCAAGTTAAGAATAAAATAGGTCCTGAATTGCAAATATTAGCATTTATGGATAGTTAGGAAAGTAGATATGCTGAAAAAAGATTATAACAAGGATTGCTTTTTCCTAAAGTCTTTTCCTGCCTGTTCTATTCAGCCCATGTGCTTTTCAGGAAAGCCACTGTCTACTGTCATATGTATGCAGATAATATATAATAAGTACAACAATAGCAAAACCTTTTTTATTATAAGCTGAATAACTGTTGAATAATTACACCATGTGTTATTTTATCTGGCATAAATTTTACAATTTGCAAAGTACCCCCAGAAATATATATTCCATTTTGACACCTTTGTATATTTATAGACAACAGCTGTATACATAATACTTTATATATATGTGATATTGTTGTGTCATTCTGCATCTTTAGACCTTAAAGATACATTGTTGCTACAGTATTTTTTTTTAAATATGGCCCATCCTGTGGGGTTTTTTTTCACATTTATGAATACCTACAGACATAAAAATAAACTAGGAATGAAGAATTTTGATATATATAGCTTATCCATAGTGTTTAGGAGACCATACTGAAGAAAACGATTTCCTTTCTATATAACCTTAGGAAATTCAACATTGCTTTATATATCAGCAAACTGTACTGTGGTTCTCTTAAGGGCATGATTAAACACAGGCTATCCGAATATAACAAAATTTGTTAAATGAATTGAATGATTTAGTCTTCCGGGGAAACGTTGACACAGCTAACATAGCAGGCATTAGTGAAATATGGAGGAGATCTAGGTGTACTAATGAGCAGAGTCTATTAATCCTAAACCAAATTCAAGTGAATTGAAGACACAGATAATTAATCAGGTTGCAGTGTACTGATTTATAAAAAGAGCTCAGGTGGTGACACTTTACAATTGCTATTATTAAGAATGTGTTTAATTCAAATTAGGACAATTACGTAGGTTAAATAAATATAAGGGAGTATCACTTCCTTATCTATGTGTGATTTATTTGCCTGTATTATTTATGATTACCCACATTCTATTATAATGGTCACTGGGCAAATGGAAACAGTTCCTGTACACGTCCAAATCATGTCACAGGTGCACAAACAGCATTCTAGTCAATCATTGATATCAATAATTTTTTTAACATATAACAGATGTTTTAATTAATCTAAATTAGAGGCCCATTGCAGAAGAAAGGATTACATTTATCATTCAAATTGTTTCTATTTTCAATAATGATACTTACATTATGCTTTTCATCATTAAAGTGCTTTACAAGCATTAGCCGATTAAGCCTCACAACACCCTTGAAAATTGCTATCAGGCAGGTAACTACTGTTTTCCTCATTATAAAGATAAAGGAAGGTTTAATTACTTGCTTAAAAGGGAGTAGCAGCAAGAACCAATGCTCAAGAAATCCTGGATACTAGACCCTAAGCATGATTAGACTATGCTGTATTGAGATCAAAGCATTGCTGCCAATACGGGAGAACTCTGTGTTGAAAATTTGTGCTGTATAGCTTTGATTGTTGGCTTCAGTGTCACTGTTGTACTTTAGGGCTTAAATCAGTCTCTACCTATTAGAGACCAGGATGAGAGAAACCAGGGGGAAGCTGTGGAGGGTGATTATACTATCCCAAATTATACTTTTGCAACTTTCTCTGACACATATGATGCTGGCCAAAAGGCAGACACCAAGGAGATGAAGGAAAGGAATCAGCTCTGTGTGCACTACCTCTGGAATTGGAGCAGTGCAACACCATTAGCACTAAGCTAATTAGTTTTGCCAGGAAGCTAATTAGTCTGGTGCAAAATGCATATGGGAAAGAGCCCACTCAAGGTGAGCTTGTGTGTCTTTTTATAGCATATCCTTGTGCCATGTAGACATTGATTGGCTGCCTCCATTTTCCCCTCTCACCTACATCAGGGCCTTCTATGACACTGCTCCCTCCAAAAAGGAAATGTCTGGATTCATACCTGTACAGAGCACTGTTAGAAACAGGGTACTGGGCTACATGGGTCTGAGCCAGTATGGCAGTTCCTATGTTCCTGTGATTCCCAAACTAATACCGCAGAAATAGTGCCTTAGAAATTCTAATATCATGTCTACACTATAGACCCCTGCTGGCATTGCTCCCTCGATGAGAAGTATGAAGAGGTATGATCATTAAAAATTAGGCAAGCAGAAGTCTTTTTTATAACATCATTAAACCAGACAATTCATGGCTTTACTAATATTGCTGTTTTGGTTTGGGGGTGATTATCTACAACACCGGTACAAGGCTCAGTTTTGCTGGTAGAGCTGTAACTACATAAGGAACACATTTAGTCCTTCAGCAGTCCTATACAGGTGTAAAACTCCTACTGTAGAAATAGCTTGCAAGAGACAGAAGAAGGCCGTGAGCCTGGAAGCATGTTACAATGACTTGCAATAACTTACAATTTCTGTCTATGTTCTTTGTTTCTTTTAAATGAGTTTGATGTGTTTTGGAGCATGTGATTTGTGGAGAAATCAACCTCCCTGCTTGTCTCACTGCAGCCCAACCCCCACTGCCCCCTCCCCAACCCCCCCAGCCCTGTTTGCCAGATCACAAAGTGACTAAGTGACCACTGGGCTGTAAGAATACCAGGAGGAGGGGGAACTGCCTCCTCCTTCTTTGTCCAGATCCATTTGCTAAGCTTCATGCCACTGACCTGGGGGGAAGGGAGGGGGCATGGGGGAGGTGGTCTCAAGGCACTGGTCTCTCCTCAAGGTGAGTGTTGATGCTGTTTTTCAAACTGACAGGTCAGCATCAGTGGTGCTCAGAAAATATCTGATTTTGGTTGGGTCCAGGTGATGAGGTCAGAAAGGTTATTTAAAGGGTCCGTCCATCATGGAGGAGAGAGACGTCTTCAGGTCACTGAATCAAGCTATCGGGTCCAGAATTCTCTGGATGTAGATATGAGTACCTTACCTGAAATCTAGCTAGGAAATTAGAACTAAGTGTTTTAGTCATGTATCAAAAGGCAATAAGTCTATGCTGTTTTGCTCAAGATTGGTTTTCTTTCTATATTCTGTTGTTTTGTATTCCTTCCTCACCCTATCCCTCTTTGATCAATAAAGCTATCTGTTATAGCACACCTTACAGTGTGTGCTTAAGAGGGAAAGGACCAGCCCTGTTATCTCCCTATACTCGGCTAACTAAGGTGGGATTGGCTTTTTACACTCCTCCTGTACAGAAGGCAGCTTATGAATGTTTCAGGCTGAAAGAAGCACCCCAAAGTCTGCAGGGTCTGTGTACACCAGGGGGCACAGAGCCCTGACAAAGATCAGACCCTGGGTGGTGGCAGTGTTTACCCCAGGCTTGCAGGTGTGCTCCAGGAAGAGGCTTGGCCGGATGTATGCACCCCAGGGGAGGCACTCAAAGCATGGTTTTTGGATGGGCATAGTGAGGCGGGTGGCTCAGTCCAGAAGCACCATCTACTGGCTCACCACACACTTCAGTTAAGCTCTATGGTTTATGTGTACCAGTAAGGAAGCCTAGGCTGGGTGGTAATGCTGGCTCTTTCTCAGTTAGGTCGGCTTTACCTGTTCATGTCTTCTTGAGCTTTTAATGTGCTTATAACCTTGTCACATTACAGTAACCTCATGCCCCCAGGTTTCTACTAGTTACCTACTGGGTTCAGTAAGAATCCCCCTTCATTTTTCTATGTTGAATTTCACTTTGTTTTATATAACCGAGCACTACACCTGATCAGGATCTTCTTGAATTGTGAACTGATCTTCCAAAGCACTTGCATTTCCTCTTAGTTTTGTATAGTCTGCTCTCAATTTCCACATCCAAGTCATTAATAACAATATTAAACAGCAATGAACCCTATCCAGACTTCAGTCTGCCAGTTTGGCATCAATCCATGAATAGTCCCCCTTTGTTTCAGTCAATTTTGTATCCATCTAATGTAGTAATTCTATCTATCCCATATTCTTCCTGCTTGCTTATGACACTGTAAGACTGAAAAAAATAAAAAAATAAAAACATTTGTAGTTGCGATATGGAACAGGGGCCAAAATTTATGTTCCATTCAAGCCTTTTCAACTAAACATTGATTATGTAGTTGCCTGTGATCACAAAGTTGACCTTAATGACCTAGGTTGTCCCTTCTGTACCAGTGGATCCTTACCCCTTTACTGTAAGAGTGAGGAGAGCAAGACAAAGGCCAGCACCGGTGAAAGGGCTGCAGGACTTAGGCTGCAGAATGTGCCATATGAGCAACATTTGGGTCCTGTTAAGACAGCCTGGCTAGCTGATCATCAGGGGAAGGTAAAACAGAGCTTTCCTGTGAGTAGAGCACAGCTTGAGACTATCAGAAGTTTCTGCCTGTCAAGAGTGAATGCAAACAAAGGAATAAGGATTTAGTTAAGAACCATTTTTATGTACCTGGAGGTGGGGGCTTGAGCTTTCTGCTATTTATATTAACCTGGTGGGGTTGTTTTATTTGTAACAACTGTAGGACAGAGAGTGGCTGATTGGAAGGCTGCAGAGCAATGTGCCATGCAAAGTGTAGCTTTATTCTTTTCCTCTCTTTGTTTTTCTTTTTTTTGGCAAGAATTAGGAGTCAGGGGTGGGGTGGGATGCCCAGCTGGAGACTTCATTCAGTTAGGGAGCAGTGCTATTGTACTTTCCTCTGTTTTATGATAATAGGCAATCTCCCCTAGGGACTTTATCCCAGCAAGAGGTAGTAAGTGAATGAACTCAACAGGAGAATCATAAGGGAGACTAGGGAAGTGGAGGACAAGCCTAAAGGTGAGGTACTCAAAGCCACCCTTCAGGTGAGTTCTGTCACACTTTCCAGTCCTATGTTCATGTAATAAACAGTGATTTATTTCAGCTTATCTTTAACATAATGACCTTAACTCAAGGCCCCTCTTGAACTTCAGATAAAGGTGTGATAAGATTTGAGGGATGCATTTGATTGCTGTGTTATCTGATGGCAAGCAGGATGTTGAATTATGTTTCTTTCTGGTTATGTTGTTTCATATTTCACAGGAGGATGGGTTGATGGAAGGCTGTGTATTGAGGGGTATGTTGGGTAGCTGTGTTGGTCTGAGACAAAAATAAATGAAAACCTCTAGACCTCTTGGTTCAGAGATGATGCCTTTTATTAGAGCAACTAAGAAATTGAAAAAAAAATATTTTTTCTCTGAGCTTTCAGGCATGCACATCCATCTCAGGCTCAGGGAAAATTAAAGATGGTAAAAAGTCCCCATAGGTAGAAAATAAGCTTTGTTTTTGCACAGAGGAAGCTGAAAGTGAAAGTCTATTCTTCTGGGTCCATAAGAGTGCCTCTGTGAGCTGTTCTTTGATGTGCAGATAAGGCAATGTTGCCCTGGGGGGTCAGGCCAACACTCAGGATCTAACTATTGCGCTGTTAGACAGGAGGGTGTGGTGTACAACTAACTGCACATGCACACACAAAAATCAATTAAGCACACACTCACTAGGTGCATACACCCCTATTAGGCATAAACACTCACACTACCAGCTCAAGCACATACACTATACACCCCAAAAGTTAGACACAGATCATTAATTTGTATATCATGCACACAATGCCATATATATATACACATACACACCCTCACACTAGCAAATCAGATACACGCACATTCAAAATAACTAGTTTAGATTCATGCACACTACACACACCAAATATAGACAGAATTAGTTACCAGTTACCAACACCTGCATATTCAATACACATGTGGATTACTAATTCATATACCACACATGCAATGATATGTATATATGTATATATATAATGTGTATTCACTAATGTACACACATACCACCCACCTACACATACAAACAAGTGAGTTACTAAATTGGGTATTGTGATGTGTGTGTGTGTATGTCTGTATGTGCTTGGTGTACTTGAGATACCTGGAGAAAGGTTAAGGTAAGAAAGTAGAAGTGTAGGAGGTTAAACTTACCAGGACCGGGATTAGAACTACAGGGCCCTGGGCTGAAGAACTGAGGTTAATTAACTTTAGGTTAATTGATCTTAATTGATTAAAAGACAATGCCCAAAGCCTGCAGAACAGGACAGCATGCCTGCATGGAGTCTGGGACTGGAGCCAGAGTTATGGGGGAGCTGAAAATGTAGATGGGGAGAGGAGGGAAAAATAGGACTAAGGGAAAGCATGGGTGTTAAAGAGGGGCTCTGAGTGTGGGGAGCCAGAGGATGACTCGGGGGCAGCTAGAAAAGTTGCAGAGAGCTTAGGTGCTGTAAGCTGGAGAGAACTGCAGAACAGCTGATAGGAGCTGGGAAGCTGCAGGAGGGGGTGGGGGGAGATTACAGAAGGTGCAGGCTGGGGAGAAGCCTGAAAACAGAGAGAGGGCAGCAGAAAATCACAGGAAAAGCAGCAGGGACAGCAGCAAGGCAAGGAGAGGCTGAGAGGTGGCAGAAAAGGGGAGATGGAATTGGGAAGAGATGGGGAAACCAGCAGAGAGGGTGGGAACTGGAGCTGACAGAGAATGAGGCTGGAATTTAAGATAGGGAAGGGACTGGGATTCAATAAAACATGACCCAGCTTGAGGTTGAAAATGACAGTGGTTTTATTGAACAGGGGAGATGGTGGCACAATGTCAAATTGGTTCCCTTGCACCGCCACCCCCCACCCCCCGCCACACACTGGTAGCAGGGGTTAAAGAGGCTTGGTGCAGGAGCTGAAGTCCACTGAAGTCCAGGAGGAGAGAGAGAGAGTCCAAATTGTAGAAGGAGGTATGCAGGTAATATCTACTTATCCAGGCTGGAAGGGGTCCTTGTCCAGTAGATGTTGTCCAGAGGGGGTCACCGGCAGGGCCTCTGGGCTGGATAGGTGACGTGAAGCTGGTCTGGTCCAGAGGGAAATGGTGTTCCCACCAGGTCTGTCTTCACTTCCCCTCTTTATAGGGGCAGACCGTGTGTGACCCTAGTGACAGGAGGCATGCCCAGGCAAGGGTCAGCTCCTGGCGTACAGAGCATGTGTGCTTCATGCAGGGATGTGCACTTTCAGATGTCTGCGTTGGTGATAGTTGCTGGTTCTGCAGGGTCTTTTGTTTTTCAAATGCTGGTCTTGTCTCTATTCCTGGGTGAGGTCCCTGCTTCCTGGATGAATCAATGCGAGGTGATGGCCCAGTCATTACAGACCCTTCAGTAGAGGCCTGCTACCATTGTATTTCAGTCATGCCCAATTATTCTCATTCATCAGGGAACTAATTTACATTTGAGGGGTGCAATGAATCATATTGTTGCAACACGGGATGCCCAGGCAGAGGACAGAAGATAGAGGCTTGACATATAAAATGGAAACTTGATATGACTTTGGTTCATTTACTAACACAGGCCTAAACCATACAATATCCATATGAAACAATAAAAATCAATACAAATATGATAATAATACAATATAAAACAGTGGATATTGAAAACCAAAAACTTGCTACCAAATAAAAATGTTTAAAATTTATTCTAAGTTTGATCTCACTTATACTTATCTATAGGGAATAGAGAGGGAGAGAAAAAGTCAGAAATGGTTGAAGAAGGGAAGGGAATGCAATAATAAAGAAGAAAAAAATGGGGGTTTTGCTACAGCAGGATGCCTTCCCTGGTGGTGTCAGATAGCAGAAAGATAGGGAGGTGTAAAAGTCTTCCTTGTTGTTTAGCAATGAAGTTTAAATCTGAAATTGGATAAAATTCAGCATCTTTCATGTCTCAAAGATGTATTTGGTAGGCGTATTTGTCTGAGACGAAAAAAAAGATCTCGTGGGAGGATCACTCAGCAAAATCTGAGCGGTCTCAAAGCTTCTTATTGTGCGTGGAAGACCTCTACCTGACTCAAGAAGTCTACAGGCCAACAAGAGGTCAAGAACTGCTCAACCTGGTACTGGCCACTAGGGATGACCTAATTGGTGACCTAGTGATTGATGGGGAGCTGGGTGACAGCAACCATGAGCTGATCATCTTCACCATCTACTGTAAAACTGGCAAGTCAGTCAGCAACACGGAAGTCCTTGACTTCAGAAAAGCCGACTTTGACAAGCTGAGAAGGCTAGTCAGTGAGGCCCTCAGGGACCATGACCCCAGAGTGAGGGGAGTTCAGGATGAGTGGCTGCTCCTCAAGGGAGTGATCCTCAATGAACAAGCTAAGTCTATTCCATCTCAGAGGAAAAGTAGCAAGAGGGCACAGCAGCCCCCCTGGCTCTCCAGGGACCTAGCAGACCTCCTGAGGGTAAAAAGAAATGCCTACAAAGGATGGAGGATGGGATTCACCTCCAAGGAGGAATATTATTCACTGTTCTGGTTCTTCAGGGAGCAAACCAGGAAAGCCAAGGTTGCAACTGAACTCCAACTAGGTTCGAGCATCAAGAACAATAAAAAGTCCTTTTTTAGATATGTGGGGAGCCAGAGGAAAAGCAACAGCAACACTGGACCCCAGCTGAACTAGATGGGACAACTGACACCCAGGAAAAAGCCAATGTATTAAATGGGTACTTTGCGTTGGTCTTTCATCAGTCCCATGGGACGCCCATGCCCACTATGGGACAGGGAGTTCTGGGTGAGGGCGATCCCCAGAATCTCCATAAATATCAACCTCATGAAGGAACATCTTGAGAGGCTGGATACTTTCAAGTCATCCGGCCCTGACAATCTATACCCCAGGGTACTCAAGGACCTGGCGAGCATCCTAGCCCAGCCTTTGGCATGGACCTTTGAAAACTCCTGGTGCTCTGGTGCAGTGCCCGAAGACTGGAAGAAGTCCAATGTGGTGCCTATTTTCAAGAAAGGGAGGAAAGTGGATCTGGCTAACTGTAGGCCCATAAGCCTGACTTCTATCCTGGGGAAGATCTTAGAAAAGTTTATTAAAAAGGCCATCCTTAATGGACTGGCCGACGCCAACATCCTGAGGGATAGCCAGCACGAGTTTGTTGTGGGTAGGTCTTGCTTGATCAATCTCATTTCCTTCTACAACCAGGTGACCTATCACCTGGACAAGGGAATAGAGATTGATGTCATATATCTTGACTTCAAAAAAGCCTTCTATCTGGTATCCCACGATCACCTCTTGGCAAAACTGGCCAATTGTGCCCTTAGATCCACCACGATCCACTGGCTGGGAAATTGGCTCCGTGGTCAGACCCAGAGGGTAGTAATTGATGGAAGTCACTCATCGTGGTGTCCTGTGACCAGTGGGGTCCCCCAAGGCTCTATCCTTGGACCCATATTGTTCAACATCTTCAATAATGATGCGGGCATTAGAGTCAGAAGCGGACTGGCCAAGTTCGTCGATGACACCAAATTTTGGGGCAAAGCATCCACACCAGAAGACAGGGGGATGATCCAGGCTGACCTGGACAGGCTCAGCAAATGGGCGGATGAGAACCTGATGGTGTTTAACACCAAAAAATGCAAAGTTCTCCACCTTGGGAGGAAAAACCTGCAGCATCCTTATAGGCTTGGCAGTGATACACTGGCTAGCACTGTGGAAGAAAGAGACTTGGGGGTCATGACTGACCACAAGATGAACATGAGCCTGCAATGTGATGCTGCAGCTAATAAAGCGACCAAAATGCTGGCTTGCATCCACAGATGCTTCTCAAGCAAATCCAGAACGTCATTCCCCCCTGTACTCGGCCTTGGTGAAGCTACAGCTGGAGTACTGTATCCAGTTTTGGGCTCCACCATTCAAAACGGATGTGGAGAAGCTTGAGAGAGTCCAGAGAAGAGCCACGCGCATGATCAGAGGTCAGGAAAACAGACCTTATGACGACAGGCTGAGAGCCATGGAGCTCTGTAGCCTGGAAAAGCACAGGCTCGGAGGTGATCTGATGAACACCTATAAGTTTATCAGGGTGACCACCAGGTTCTGAGGGAACGTTTGTTGACCAGAGCGCCCCAAGGGATGATGAGGTCGAACAGTTATAAAGTTCTGCAAGACCGTTTCAGGCTGGACATAAGGAAGACTTTCTTTACTGTCCGAGCCCCCGAGGTCTGGAACAGTCTGCCAGTGGAGGTGGTTCAAGCACCTACACTGAACACCTTCAAGAGCAAATTGAATGCTTATCTTGCTGGTATCCTATGACCCCAGCTGACTTACTGACCTTTGGGCGGGGGCTGTACTCTATGATCTTCTAAGGTCCCTTCCAGCCCTGATGTCTATGAAATCTATGAAATGAAAAACTCTGGATCTGACGCAGAATCAACACAATTGTGCCTCCTACAATGCCACATGGTCCTGGCAAAAGATATGATTGTGGGATCCAGTATCAGATCCTATCACCCCTATTGCTGGTGCAGGGGGAGCTTAGGATCACCATCCCAGGTTCCCTCAGCACCTGCCAGTAGCAAGTTACTGTAGCTGGCTGGATTTGCAGTCACGGCAGCACCCCCAAGCTGCTGGGGCCGAGGGTCCTGCACCTGACTTAACTCTTAGCCCAGGCAGCAACCTGTGGCTGCTGAGACAGAGTCTGCAGCCTGCAGCTTCAGGACTCTCCATCCTGGCAGTGCTCATCCCGTGTCATTGCTGGGATGGAGAGCCCTGCCACTTGTAGGATTCTTATCCCCAGCTGTGCATGGTACATCCCGGGAGCTGGGTCCCCTCAGCTGAAGTGGCTCCAGGCCACAAGGGGAGACCCTGCTATATTGAATATTAAAGCAGGATAGAAAGCAGCGTGTGTAGCTGGTCTAAATTAATTGTATAATTAACCAGTTAATTGTATAATACATCTAACATGTAGAGGGGATCCTAGTGAATAGTCTCCAGACTTCTTACATGTAAGGCCTTAAATAATTCTCCTTATTTGGAAGAACTGGATAACAAGACATGGAGTGCGGAGCAGGTGGAAGGAAGGAAAATTAGGGTTGTTCCATGCAATGCTCAACCAGGTCTGTGTAGTACTTCAGATTAGTACTGGCTGTGGGTTGTGAGAAGGAGCAGGACAGAAATATACTACAGCAGTAGTCATTAACCTGAACTTTCTAAATCCCAACCAGCTCTGTCATAGAAAAAATATTTGGAAATGAGAACAAAAGACAAATGATTAAATAAATGCCATATTAGTCATCAACCACATAACTCGGAAGAGAAGTCTGGTGTTTTTATTCCTTTTTAATGATCAGCTCCACCTTCTTGACTCCTGCTGCTGCTGTGCATGTACCTTAACTGTATGATCATACTGTCTTTTTTTTTCAAGTTGTTTTTCAACTCTTTTACTCTTCCAGTAGTTGTTATGTGGCTTGATTTGTGTGCCGAGATGTGGCTTGGGATTTTACAACAGCAACAAAAAGGCTGGGTTCAATCAATGAAACACATTTTTTATGAAGTTCTGTGATTTATTCCCACTGTGGGTCAGGCCTAAATCATTTAGAACTTCACCTTTAAAGATTTCAACAGACTTCACAAACATACATATGGCATCATTAAGCCATCATGAGGCAGGCATTATCCCTGCTCTTACTACTTTTTAACTACTAAGAAATGAAGGCCCAGAAAGGTTTAAAGACTTGCTCAAGGACAAGACTGGATCAGCCTGAACAATAAAACTCAGAATTCCTGAATCCTTGTCTTATTATATGCATGTACACTTGCTGCTTTAAAATCTATTTATCCAATATTTTCTCCTGATAAGCCTGCAAAGTATTGATATTTAGCAGACATTATGGGCAAAATCCAGTTTTATTCCCATATAAAGTGGGTAACTAAGTGGGACTTCAAAATGTAGGTACATACAGTGGTGGATCAAGAGGGAAGTAATGTAGTTGCACCCCCACCTCCCACTTTGATTCCTGCTCTACCCAAATGTTAAAACCAATAGGCAGCACTGAGAGAGTCAATGGACTTCAAGGCTCAGGGAATACACCTGTTTCCTGTTAATCTGTTCATTTCCCGGGTGTTAACACTACTCTTTCCTTTTTAATGGTCACAATTTTTTTCCCCACCCCACTTATTCAAAATATACTTTATTCTGCAGTTTTGATGTCTGTTAGCCATTCCTGGCAATATCTCTTCTACTTCACAGCCCACCAGACCTGTTTTTAGCTCTAGCTAAAAACATTAACTCAGCCATGGTAATATTAGCTCTGGTGTAGAAAGGACTGACATGAAATATTGGAGGGACTTTCAAGACGAGATTCAGTTTTATGAATCTCAATAGAAGATATACTTTTAACGATGACTACAGGACTACCTGAACAATAGCTTTTGACTAGCCCCCTCCCCAGGGTATACCAGAATTGTCCTTAACTATATCCTTATTCCCTTAAACTGAATTCTGCCACTTATGAGATTAAATGAATGCTATTTCAGTGCAAAAAGTAAAGCAGAATCCCATCCCCAGTGGGTCCTATGAATTGTTCTTTAAAAATGCCAAAAGTTGAGACACACATTGTTCCTTGCTCAATGCAGGGACTGCACTGATAAAATAAGTCTCACCCAGTTTGATTCTACTTGTGCTCATCAGAGATGAGCAATAATGCACAGCAGACAGTTCAAGGGAGCCTAGGAGAAATGCAAGGATGGTCTGAGGGGTGGCTCTACCAGCTCAGAACAGACCCAAGTTGTTTGCTGTACCTGATTGCTGACCTACTAAGTGAGAGCTAATGGGTACGACTCATTTTGTTGGTGGCAATTCTGGTGTCAGAAATAAGGTTGAATAGATGTGGGAATATATCCTATTCAACCTATTAAGTGCCTTAGTGCACTTAGGGGCTTAAGTGCACTAAGGCACTTAATAGGTCTATTCTACTCCACTGAAGTTATTAGGAAACTCTTAGTACAAAAGTTGGGTAAGTCTTTCTCCTCCTCTCTTTATGGTTTTGTGTGCCTTAATCTTCAGGCTAAAATAACAGAAGGTTAGAAAAGTAGATTCATTTATACTTTTTGGGGACTTGAGCAGGATAGAATAAGATCACACTGAGATACCCGAGTCTATTTAAGTGGATAATTGATGGACTAGGATTTGGATCCTGCTGTGTATTCTGGACTGTCTGACCAGCTCCAGGTTTTTGCTAGGATGAAGGCAGTTAAATCATATGCTAAATTACTTGCTTACTTTCTAAATCATTGTTCACAGTCTCACAACGGAAGAAAACCTGAGTGTCCTCAAAACAATTGGGCCTGAGTATCTCCACAGAATGCTAAACATGGGACAGGGTCCTTGTTTAAGCAGTAATCAGGTAGATAAGCCAGGTTACCCTAACCAAGCTGTAGTTAAGTCAAATAAATGTGACTACATCCCCACTGTTGCTGCAGAAATGCATGCTGGGTGCTAGGATTTCTGAAAAAAGTCCTTTTCCATTTTTTTCTGTGCAGTAAAGTCCCTAGCCCACCAACCAACTAAATGAAACCACAGCAATTGTACAAGCTCCTCAGTTCTATGTCTTGGCTTTGGACAGTGACCTATTCCTGATTTTTTTTTTTTTAATTTAACTTTTATTTTTTTAAGCACTTGTAATAATGAAGGTTGCAAAGAAAAGCCAAGAAGCATAGCAGGAGTTGCATTAGCAGCAACTTGCAGCTTTCAGAAGGAGATAACAACATTGGCTTATGTTTGTGGTCATCATATCTTTGGTTGCTTATTGCATTAAAGGAGATGCTCTGGCCAATTAAAGGGAATGCTTTTGTTTTCTATCAGGCAAAGGAAATGGCTTCTGTGACTAAAATACCTAATATCTTTTCTATAGGCTATGAAATGCATCTTTTTACAACTTCTATCTTCCTTTAACGTTGTGTGCTATTCTTTTATGATATGATTTGTGAAATATGTACATAAGCACCGGTTACTGGGTTTGGTACTTTGCATGACATACTTAACTAGAAGCCTTTAACTGCAAGGTGTACATGTAGTACCAATAATGGAGTGTTCAACTAGAAGCCATTTAGCCATTAGTGAAATAGCCAACATGAATGTCTATACAAAGACATCTTTGTATAAGACACCAATTTGGTCTACACATTATCTTTTATCTTAGGAAAACAAACCCTGTAGTGTGTGAATGGTGGATTTGTTGTTTTTTTTAATGATTGTGATTTTTAGACCAGCAGCAGCCTACCTGTGCCACACATAGCCTCTATTTGTGACATGTAGCAGGCTGAGGAGGGGACAGGCAGCACAGTGACCGGTTGGTCAGGGAGCTGAAAGTAGAGCAGAAGGTCAGGCAGGGAGCAGAAAGATGAGCAGCAGATTGGGTGAAGGATAAGGATCAGAGTGGCTCTTGAGGATGCGGGACTGATTTCTGGCTCAGCTGCCAAAAAGTTTGGCTCTCACTGCTCTAGAAGACTGTAAGGAGAGTTTCACTAAGAGTGCAAAGGAAAATAAGACTTTTTTCAGAGCCACAAAGTAGTTTTTTTTTCTTTTTTTAAACAAAAATGAGAATAAAAATAAATAAACAACAACAACACCCCCCCATTCTAATCTACTGGGAAAGGGATGATAATTTTCTTAATGAAAGTCTCTCCCACTAGAAATGCAGCAAGACTTTCAGATTAAGGGGAAAAGGATTTACAAAACACGTTTTCTATTCCTAACACGTCTATTTTCAAAGGCTGTTCCTTAAGGATCATAGAAAATAAGGATTGGAGGAGAGCTCAGGAGGTCATTTAGTTCAAACCCCTGCTTAAAATGGGACCATCCCCAATTAGATCATTCTAGCTGGAGTTTTGCCAAGCCAGACCTTCAAAACCTTCAAGAACGGAGATTCCACCACCTCTCCTTCTCTAGGCTCACCTCCTAAGTCATGTTCCCCAGCCCCTGAACCATTTTTATTGCTCTCTGCTGGACTTTCTCCAACTTGTCCACATTCTGTCTTTAGTGGGGAGCCCAAAACTGGACACAGTACTTCAAATGTGGCCTCACAGGAGCAGAATAGAGGGGAATAATTACTTCCCTCGATCTCCTACTAATGAAGCCCAGTATGCTGTTAGCTTTCTTGGCAATAAGGGCACGCTGTTGGCTTATCCACCTAATTATCCACCCCAGTTCCTTTTCTGCACAACTGGTGCCCAGCCAGTGAGTCCCCAGACTTTACCAATGCATGGGATTGTTCTGTCTTAAGAGAAGGTCTTTGCCCTTGTTCTTGTTGAGCCTCATGAGATTTCTTTTGGCCCAAACCTTCAATTTGTCAAGGTCTCTCTGAATCCTTGCCCTACCCTTCAGTGTAACTACTACAGCCCTCAGCTTGGTGTCACCTACAGACTTGTTCAGTGTTGAACCCATCCCATTTTACAGATCATTAATTGAGATATTGACCAAAACCGGTCCCAGAACCGACCCCTAAGGCACTCCACTTGATACTGGCTTGATACGGACAATCCAGTCAGCTTCTATCCACTTTACAATCCACTCACCCAACCCGTACTTCCCCAGTTTGCTTGCAAGCATCTTGTGGGAGGTGGCATCAAACGCCTTGCTAAATCAAGTTATATCACATCCACTGCTCTCCCTACATCCACAGAGCCAAATACCTCATCATAGAAAAGGTAGTCAGGTTCATCAGCCATGATCTGACAAGCTTGATGTGACAAGCCTGTTTTAGGTGTATAGTTATAATTCGGTTTTTTGGTTTAACGTTTTTGTTTGTGGGGGGAGTTGTAAGATTATATATATCCTATCAATAGTAGCTTGATACTTTTGTTATGTAGACAGTAGGGCTGTGCGCGGCTTCAGGCAAAGCTTCGGATCCGGAGAAGCTTTGGATGCTTCTGTGTCCAAAGCAGCATGTCCGGATTGAAACATCGGCTTCATTAGGCTTCCCAAAGTGGTTCAGAACTTCCGAAGCACTTCGGAAATCTTCGGAGTTGCTTTGGAGACCCAGCCATAGGGTATAATGGGGAAATAATGAAATATCTATAACTTTGTTGTTTTTTGTCTGATTTGGATGGAATTTGCAGAAATTGTAGTCTCTGCTGAGTGCATGATGTCTGCCAAGTTTTAAGATCGGTGGAGGAATTTGAGGGGAATTGCACCCCAAATTCTTGAAAGCAAAAGTGAGGTCATGTGTATGTTTGTTATATAACAGGGGGGGGAGGAGATGTGAAAACTGCAGGGGTGGTGGCCCTGACTGAGGCCTGCCAGCTGTTGAGGAGATTGGTGCAGGGGTTCTGGGTTCTGGGGCCCTGAATCTCTCGCTGCTGACAGACAAAACTCATGCCGCGGGTGCTTGTGCAACTGACCGTCTCAGAACGCCCCTGCACCAATCTCCTTGACAGCTGGCAGGCTTCGTGGTGGCAGCAGGGGCCACCATCCCTGCAGCTTTCACCCTGCTGCACCTTAGCACACACAGTGTCACCCATATCACGAGTTTTGCTTGTCCACAGCTTGAGGCGCAGTTCCCCTCAAACCCTTACACCAATCTTCTTGAAACTTGGCAAGCTTTTTGGCCTCACCAGGGGCCACCACTTCTGCCATTTTCACCCCCCTGTGTTGTAACACATAGAAGTGACATGAGTTTTGCTTTCATGAATTTGGGGTACAGTTCTCCCCAAATCCCTGCATTGATCTTCTTGAAATGTGGCAATTTCATTCTCTCAGTAGGGGCTACCACTCCTTCCAGTTTCATTCAAATCACATGAAAAAACAACAAAGTTATAGATATTTCATTGATTTCCCCATTATACCCTATGACTGGATCTCTGAGGCAGCTCTGAAGATTTGGAGCCACTTCGGCCAGATCAAAGCAGAAATTGGATCGGATCCCTGGCATCCAAAGTGGCCAGATCCAAAGCCAAAGCTGGATTGGATCTCTGCC
The DNA here is from genome assembly GCF_052110815.1 of Crocodylus siamensis. NCBI lineage: Eukaryota > Metazoa > Chordata > Crocodylia > Crocodylidae > Crocodylus > Crocodylus siamensis. Next base: position 1,356,613 of record NC_143396.1, on the reverse strand, counting down.
AACTCACACAGGCCTAGTAGACAGTGATAGGCTTTATATGCAATATAGCAAGGCTACTTAAAGTTAATACTGGTTACAGTAGCCACTAAATGTAAAAATTATTAATTGTAGTGTTGCTTTCCTACAATCCTATGATCCTACTTATCTTACAGAATTAAAGCATCTTCCTTATCAAGTTCAAATAGTCATCTGTCCCATTTTCTCCTGTCCCCTCTATGCAATTTGGTAAGCCAAATAGACAATTATTTATTTCAAAGCTTTTTCTTTAAATATAAAGACACCCTTAATGGAAATGTGAAAAGAACTTTTGTGTGTGCAGAAAACCGTATACACACAAAAGTGTAAGGTTTTTGGATATATATGAAATACAATTCTGTCTCCTATTAAACTCTGTAGACCCAAAGATGATATCTCAGAAAATTAACTGAATAAAACAAGTAAAATTCTAATGTCAAAGATATTCACCATACACTCAAAAGCAATTATAAGTATAATATTCATTGATAGACTACTTAATTGTGAAGTAGAGATGCTGCTAAGAATGATCCATTGGGGTGCTGAACTGATGAAAGGATGACTGCAGCTAATTTGGAATCCAGCCAAGTACAGATAAAAAAATAGATTTTCATCTTTCCCAGAAATTTAAAAAAAAAAAAATTCTCTGAAGTAAAGCAGCAATAAGCCCACTCTTTCTCTTTCCTCCCATCCTTAACATGTTTAGAATTGTCCACCTCTTGTCTTGCTAAAAGAAAAAAGTAAAAGGATAGCTAAAAAAAAGAACAAAGGGACATGCATGAGAGGACAGGAAGAAGCAGCCTTCCAGTTCAAATTAAAACATCTTAAAGGCTCTAGTGTGTGTTGGTAAGATGAAGTTCTAAAACACTTCCAAACAATTAAATTGAGTTGGCTTTGTAGTTAATTTAGGGGGTATTTGAAATTCTTTTGTAATGTAAGATCTTAAGCCTTCTACTGTTAAGCACAAAATCATTTAGATCATATATTTATGAGAGAGAAACATGACCTACCTTTTGAAAACAGAGAGAAACAGGGGAAGCTATCTCATTCTTTCCATCTGTCTCAGGGTAACTCCTTAAGTGGCTTCTGTTAAGTAGCTGATTTAAATCCCTTCAGACTTAGTTAAGATTACTCACATTATCTCATTATGATGGATTATTCATGGTCTACAAAATGAGTCAGAACAAGCTCTGATTAATACTCCCAAGGAGCACAAGATCATTCTCCTTGGTGTCTTCAATGCCAGAGTTAGACACGACCTGGAACTCTGCAGTTACTCTATTGGGAAGGAAGTAGTAGGCAAAGCTAACTCCAAGCATATCCTTCACCTGAGAAAATGCCTGTAGTGTGCTCTTGTCATTATGAACATCATCTTGAGTCAGAGTGACAAATACAACACTACCTGGTGACATCTTTGGTCTAAGCACTGGGACCTCCCCAACTCCTATTGTTAGAGCCATGATCAGGTGGATGTTTGTATCACGTGATCCATGCAAGAAACCAGTGACTACTGGACAGATCATTATTTTGTCAGATCCATTTTGGACATCTGGGTTCATCAGCATGTCCAAAATGCAATGTGAATGTTATTCAACATCAGATCCCTTCAAGACCCAAAGGTCTTCAAGGATATCAAAAAGTGTATTCCCAAAAAGTTCTTGGCTTGATCAGCAACTGAAGAAAACTTGAAGAACTCTGGAAGTCATTTAAATCCAGTGTCCATATAGCCTGTGCTGAATGCATTAGCTGTGCCACCCCTTGACATCAGGACTGGTTTGATGACAGCAATAATGAGATCCAGGTGCTCCTCAACCAGAAGAGAAAAGTTCATTCTGCTTGGCAAAATAATGCCTAATCTCAGCAGAAGGAGACATGTCAGCTTCTCAAAGCCAAAGCTCAAAGGAGGATCTGAGGAAATCAAAAACCAGAGGTTGCATGATAAAGCCAAGGAGATTCATCTCTGTGGTGGAAAACATGACATACATAGTTATTTCCAGGCAACAAAAGCCCTCTACAGCCCATCTTCTAGTTTGCTGTTTTTGCAAGATAGTTCTTATCTCCTCAGAGATAAGAAATCTGTCCAAATTAGATGGAAAGATCACTTTTAGGCATTCCCGAACCATGAGTTAACTGTTACAGATGCCATTATTGAGTCTGTCCTCCAGAATCCCAAAACAAGATCCCTCACCAACTCTCCAAACCTAGAAGAAGTTTGCTGTGCCACCAAGGAAACCAGAACAAGGCTACTTGACTCCAATGACTTGGAGTCGTCATTGACTCCACGATGAACATGGGCCGGCAGTGTGGGGAGGCAGTCAAGAAGGCCAATCGTACCCTATCATGCATCCACAGATGCATCTCGAGCAGGTCCAGGGAGGTGATCCTCCCCCTCTATGCGGCACTGGTCAGGCCGCAGCTGGAGTACTGCGTCCAGTTCTGGGCGCCACACTTCAAGAGGGACGTGGACAATATGGAAAGAGTTCAGAGGAGGGCCACTCGTATGATCAGGGGTCAGCAGGGCAGGCCTTATGAGGATAGGCTACGGGACCTGAACCTGTTTAGCCTCCACAAGAGAAGGCTAAGGGGGGACCTTGTGGCCTGCTACAAACTGGTCAGGGGGGATCAGCAGGTATTGGAGGAGTCCCTGTTCCCCCGTGCGCTGCCAGGAGTGACCAGGAATAACGGTCACAAACTGGCGGAGGGTAAGTTTAGATTAGATATTAGGAGGCGCTACTTCACAGTCAGGGTGGCTAGGGCCTGGAACCAGCTTCCAGGGGAAGTGGTGCAGGCTCCTAGCCTGGGGATTTTTAAAAGGAAGTTAGATGAGCACCTTGCCGGGGTCATCTGACCCCGGTGCTCTTTCCTGCTAAGGCAGGGGGTCGGACTAGATGATCTACCTAGGTCCCTTCCGACTCTAGCTACTATGAAACTATGAAACTACTGGACAGGATAATATACCTGCTGAAATATCCCAAGGTGGTGGGCAAGGAACTCGTACTGATACTCCAAGCATAAATGTTTGAAATATGGAACAACCTGGGTACCTGAAGAATCTTGACTATTTTCAAGACAGGAGATAAGTCTGTGTGTGAGAACTGTTAAAGTATCACCCTCCTTTGCACAACAGGGAAAATCCTCACCTGAATCTTCCTTTCTGTTGCTGAGGAAGTGCCGCCAGAATCTCTGTGACTTTAGGTCATCCCATGGGGCCATTGATATGATCTTTACGCATTCAACAAGAACAACATCAGGACTTCCATATGGATGTCAGTGACTTTGCTAAGGTCTTTGACTCAGTCAGTTGCAAATCCTTGTGGAAAGTACTGGCCAGATTTGGATACCCTGAAAAGTCCACCAGGGTCCTGAGCCTTCTCATAACTGGGACCACACTTTCTAGTGGGTTAGAAACAGATCCATCTGTCATTTCAATTGGGGTCAAGCAAAGATGTGCCACTTATCCCCACTGCCCCAATTACTTTCTTCTCTCTCATTTTTGGACTGTCATCCTAATGGTTCTCATTAAGTCTTCTGGAACTGACATTGAAAAGCCCTCCATCCTTTTGGCATTCAACTTTGGATGATTTTTGCTCGAAGACCTCAGTATTCAAAACAACCAACTTTGGCCTTCAATACGGTGATGACCTATGCCATCTTTGCACATACAGAGGAAAATCTCCAGACCATACTGGATCTCTTCCCAGAGTCCTACCCAACTTTGGGTTTCCCTTTCTCTCTCTTTCTTTCCATTGAAAGCTGAAGTACTCTATCGACCTACTCCAGGCCATGAACGTAACACCCTCCCTCACCTCATTGCCATTGAGGGAAAGGCCCTGGAGGCAGTTGAGTACTTCTCTTACCTCACTAACCCCCCTCTGAGAATGCGCATTGAGGAAATCCAGCACAGGATCTGGTATGCAAGCACCTCCTTTGGGAAAATGCTTCAGTGTGTTGTTTTTTTATTGGTTGCAATATCTTAGTGTCTTTCCAAATCCAGGACTAAAATGCAGTCATCATCCCCTTTGCCATCAACAGATGCAAAATATGGGTGACTTATCATGGTCAGCTCAACAGACTGGAGAGGTGTCGCTAGTGATGCCTTCATAAAATCCTCTGCATCAAATAGGAAGACCACTGCACAGATGCAAACATTCTTGCTCTTGCCAATGTTACCAGCATGGAGTTGGTGGTCGTCAAGCACAAACTTCACTGGACTGGACATTGTGTGGATACCTGACTCAATTTCTAAAACAAGTGTTCTACTCCTGTTTTACTTGAAGCCTGAGATCTTCTGGCCAGAGGAAATGCTGCAAGAAGACATTGAAGTCATACCTCAAGAAAATAAACACTGACATCGAGCTGGGAGAAACTGGCTGCTAACTAAATCCGATTCCCTCAACCAAGCATCAGCTTGTTTTGAGGTAAAGCATCTTGCCCTCAAAGAAGAGAAAAGAGAATGGAGGAAGGAAAAGGAGAGGAACCCCAGCCTTCAGCCTGCTCTCCTTTGCAGAAAGACATGCAGCTTTTGAAGCCATATCTGTAGCTCAGGGATTGAACTCTTAAGTCACCTCAAAACCCATCAAAGAGTCATGGTAGAGATCATCCTCAAATCAAGGGATTGTTGACAACGATGAAATGGGTGTTAAGAATATGGGCTTGCACCCAGCTCAAAGCCTGCCAGGAACCACTGAATTGAGTCCAATGCCCATATACCCTATTTGCTGTAGAAGATGAGCCTCAGAATAAAAGCCCTGCACTGTCACTGAGGACTTTGGCTTCTCAGTAATTCATATGTTTGTAGGCCTCTCTCTTTTCTCTGTGCATGTCCCAGCTCTGACCCCAGTTTTCCCATGATTTCCCTCAACTTCTGTTGTTCTCCCTGTGTTTTTCTTGTCCTCAGTGTCTTTCCTGGTCCCTGACTCTTGTTGCAGATTCTGTATTTCTAGTTCTCTGCTACACTCATTACTTTGGGTTTCTGAGTTTTGACTTCTGACTCCTGTTCTAAACCCAGGCTTGCTCAAAATATCTCAGAGAAACCACTTGCAACATATTTTGGTCTCCAGTGTTCTTAAAATCTGCTGATGAAGGCAACCATGGTTCACCATCCTACTTCTGGGTTTGGAGCATGGATGCAGGAGTAGGGGCTGGGCATTTTCCGGAGTATTCTGCCAGGGCTTGCTATCAGACAGGAGATATGCTATGACTCTTCCCATTGGCTCTTTAGGAAGCTTAGTCAACTGCTCCCTGAATCACTGTCTTAATGTCACATAACTTACTTTTAGGTGCCTAAGTTGGAGGGGCCTAAGATCAGTATTTGGATTTGGCCCAGAATCGCTGATGTGAAGCCACTTCCAGTTTGGGAAAAAGCAAGTTCTTCACAAAAAGTATTTTGTGAATTATTACAGCTTGGATGGGAAGCAAAAGTTTCCACCTGAATAAAGAATGGTATTTTGACCATACTTGGAGATCTAGAAACCCCTCATAAGCCTCACACACAACAAGTCGCTTTCTCTCTCTCTCTCTCTCTTCCCATTTCATATGATTCCCCCTTTCAATGTTAGAGAGTAGGGAAAAAATATTTTTGCCCTTTGTCTTGCCCACCCCCCTGTGCAGACTCTAGGGGAAGCATTTCTTTGGGCTGTAGGAAAGGGAACACTGCTATGATGATGAATGGCATCCTCCTTAGTTATTCTACCATTAATACAGGAGAAATGGATGCTGAGAATGGCCCCTTGAAGACCGGATCATGCATCCAGAAAATTTGGATTTTAAGGTTCCAAAACCAGAATCCTTTATTAAATCACTAAGCACTCTTTGTCAAGTCTTGAGGTTTAGCAGCACTTTGCAGGATTAAGTCAAGGGGAGCAAAATATCTGCAGAAGTGGTGAATATTCTGCAGAAGAACCATGAAAGGATAACAGTGCTCCATGGTAGACACCATTAAAACAAAATTCTGTTCTTCTTTCTTTCCCCAGCAGGTGAGAGATCCATTTAGGCAGATGGATAACATTGTAGAAAATGAGGCACAATTTATAGTCAATCTGCAGAAGGAGTTTTAAGGATGTACTCTGCATCTAATCATTTCACATTTCTCAGTTAAATGAAGGGTGGGAAAAATAAAAACATAAATCTTACAATTTAGAAAGCAACTGTCAGTGGCTGCAACCTCTGGGCGATGTATTCTTTTTGCTGGTTTGCACCAAAAATACTTATAATGTGGATGGATAGTTTAATTGCACAGCTAAGCTCAGTTTTTTTCATGGTAGATGCAATTAATTTGCTGTTGGTCTTGTGGTTGGAGCAGTGGAAAGACCGTGAACTCTTTCAGTAGAAGTGATGTTGGACAATATTGTGACTGACCTTGTCCATGATGGTGCAGAAGGCATCTAGAGCAAGGATGACTTTTTTGGACAGCCTGTATATGGGAGGAAAACAGAGTCTGCAGAATATTGTACCCTTTCTCAGACTAAATAGTCATATTTCTAGCATACCCTCAGGCTGATGGAACCCCCCTTGATGTTAACTGATTTCAGTGTACTTTGGACCACATGTAAAAGGGGCTGACAGCTTCCTCACATTACCAAAACATATGCTCTTGGTGGATGTAAATGGCAATCAGCATATGGACTGCACCTGTCTCCCAAGGCCTTGGCCTAGGCGGTATAGAATTGTATTCAGAAAATGCTTAGCACTGTTAGACCCCGACTCCATGCGGCACCCAATGACTAGGGAGATGACGATCCAATTGCCCATGGATCCTGTTACTCATTAGCCAGAGCAGAGCAGGGAGCAAACACCAGCACACATGGCTTGCAACAGCTTTATTCAGAGTGGAGGCAGCTTCGGACTAGCTCCCCAAAAAACCAACAAACCAGAGAGATGCATTTGAACAATAGCTCTTTCCATATTTATACACTTTGGTTCATGCTCATTACCATTTATTCCACCCTCACCCCTCTGTTCTGCTCATCTCTCCTCCTAGCTCAAGCTCCTACTCTGTTTACTTCATTAGCATGGAATTGCCTATGCATTTCATTCATTTACATGCCTTTTTGCTATGAGACTGTGTCCAAGGCCATGAACTCCTTTCTTGCAGTTACTGGTCAGACTCTGAAGGCTTCTTTACCTTTTTGCATATATTCATGTCGTTGAAATGTGAAAGATAACATGTAACTATGTGTTTCTGTCCCATATTGTACCATCTTCCACATTCCTAAGACTTCACCTCATTCACAGCACACACACTTACACAGACTCACTTGCTGCTTTTTCTAGAAGATGGTTGACACCATTAAGATGGTTACTTAGCATAAGAAAATAGCTGGCTTAGCATAGGCATTCATAAGCAAAATCTGCTTTATCTTCTACCAATAGCCAGTGGTTTACATCCTAATTCTTTTATGTAATGATTATATACCTTACATCACTACTATATGGTTAAACAACGACTTGCCTAAGCATCTTGCAATGTTACTTTTTAAATATACCATTCTGCCTTGTGGTTAGCAGGTTTTGCTGGACCACAGATTAAAGCATTTGTTCATTTGCAAATCCAGTGTTCCCCAAGATCCAAATATTGTCACCCTATCAAGCACGTTCAACCCTTGCTGAAAAATGTTCAGTACCTTGCATCAGCAGGTCTGTAATGCTCATGGGTGGTGGCTAACCTAGCGTGTCCCATATCTGGAACACCAATGATAGATTCCTTTTGTATCCTGTCCCACTGGTAGTGCTACCACGCAAAGCAACATTCATTTTGTTTGTGCTTGACAGGATTTATATGCCCAAATGAGTTTCTTAAAGCAACGAGAGAGTTGAGATCCACTGCTAGGAAGTGTAGATATTTGCAATGATTATTTTGTCCTCATGGGGTTAGTTTTAATTGCTCAATTAATTTTCAGCTACGTCAATCAACCACCTTTTCTTCTTCCCTTGTGATTTTTTTTGTGCTATGCTGATGCAAAATTATAAAACTATCATTGTCCTCTAGGAACAGACAGGAAAAAAATAGTGGTGGTCAAAAACTGTTTTGACAAAGAATAAATTTGCTGGAAAACAGTTTTGAAAAGACTGAAAGCATTTGTGAATCTGAGCTGAATTTAGAAAATAGTTTCCCCTAACAAACAGGGAAAACAACTTTGAAAATGTCAAAACATTGACACTTCTGGAGTGAAATGTTTCGTTTTGAAAATACTGAAATTCAAACTGTCCTATCCATTTGTCATTTGTTACAGGACATTTTTTTGACTTTTTCTTTTTAAATGTCCTTTTTCATTTACAAATCAAGCTTTTCTTTATATAAATAAATAAATAAATAAACAAAACCAAAACAAAACAAAAAACCCTAACCCCCTCTTCCCCAGAGTTAGAAAGATTAAGAAAAGGAAAAGAGTTCACATGAAATTAAATATTTCTTTTGGAGCTGACTGATATCTCTGGAGTTGAACGAGACTAATAATAATAATAATACAAAAGATCTTGAAATAATTCAATTATTGCTGTGCAGATATTAAATATATAAAAATTTAAATGGAACAGTTCTCCACTCCCCCTCCCCCATTTCATCGTGTTTATCTATTAATCTTGAAAATTCGTTTCTCAACCAGTTCTGTGATAGAGCTGTGTTCTTCAGTCTCTGGTTTATAGGCTAATTCCTGACCCAGGTATAAAGCAAGTTTGGTATAGGACCTTTCAAATGCACTGTGTGGAATGCTCAATTATTGGCAGGAAGAAGATACAGATTTTTTTTTCAATCCTGCACATGAGAGCAGCATGGGATAGATTAGGTTGGGTATTATTAAAAGGGCATTCTGCTTGGAGCAGTCTGCTGCGGTTTTTAACCTCGCTAGAAATCTTTTGAAAGACAAAACTCCACTTTGTTAGTAGTACGGCTGACAAAAAGGATTTGCTAAATCAACGTGCTTTGTTGTTTGAAGAACTGATTGGCATAAGCCCATTTGTCATAAATTCGGTCAATCTAATTGGATTCTAAAGCAGTTACCTTTTTACTTCTCAGTAACAATGAGGTACATGATCAGCTCCATTGAACATCCACAAAGACAAGTTCATAATTTAATTTGAAATTGACTATTCCAACCGGTAGGTACGTCATCATCATTACTATTACTATTATAATCATTATTATTATTTGTACTTCAGAGCATCTAGGAGCCCTCATCATGAGTTAAGTCTGCAATATCCTAAGGACTGTGCAAGTATAAAATGACTCTTGCCTCTACATTATTTCAGTCTAAGTAAATTGCCATGGAGAAAGATCTCATGCCGGGAGAGGCACGATGGCTATTTTATAAAACTGTGATGCATATTACCACATCACTGAATCTTGATGCTAATGCCTCACTGTGCTAGGTATCATGCAAACATACAGAGCAAGTTCCTTGACCAAAGAATCAAATCTGATGCCTACTGAAGCTGAAGGAAAGACACTCATTAAGCTTCAGTGTCAGATGAGTGCCTGGCACTATAATTAAAAATATATATATTCAATAATGGAGTGTAACAAGAGGGACTGGTGAGAAGGGAAAGACAGTGCTGATCCCTGAAGGTGTTGGAAGGACCTGAGCTCTAAAGTCTAAATGCCAGAACTGAAGCAGGCAAGGCACAGGATCCAGACAACAGAATAACATATGCATCTTGAATATGAAGAGAGTGATGGCCTGGGTCAGTAGGATATTCTGTGCAGAGGAAAGAGAGACATGGAGCCTCTCCAGGTGAGTGGGAACATGTGCTTTGTGGTACCTCCAAGACTTTTGAGGTGCAGCAAAACACACACAGGGCACGTTAAAAGGTTTCTGTGCTGTATATTTGCAGCACAGAGCCAAAAATGGATACTGGGAAATCCTGGTTTGTTTTTTTTAAAGCCCCCCCCACCCCCCAAAGTGGGGCAGCAGTATGTGATACCCCAAACCAGAGCCTGGCCAGCCAGAGCCACACTCTGGGCTCTGTGTACCCAGACTGCTACCTCTGCAGCCCCAGGAAGCCCCAGGATCCCAGATAAGGCTGGTGACACCGTCCAGGTGTTAGTCTCCACCTCCCCTACCCATCCAGGGCAATTTGCTTTAATAAACCTTGCTTCTCTAAAACACAGGAGTCTAATTTTCCTTTCTCCAGTGTGGAGCTATGAGTCTTTCTGTCAGTTGCCAGTGGTGATATCTTAGGATTCTCTCTCTCTAATTTGTGGCTCAGCATGTGGTGATTTTCCTTCTTAACTTTAGAGTCCCTTTTCTTCTCAATCTGTTTTCCCATGGGTTGAGCTTCACCTTGACTCCTTGCCCGTTCTTTATGAAGTGTCAGCATTAGCCATGCAGCATCTGCCTATGAGTCTGGGGCTTGGGGATTTCCAGACCAATGAATGCTGCTCTGTGCAGAACAGTTCAGTGCCACTATCAAGAAAGGGGAAAAAAAAAAAACACAAAAAAACTAGCACTTTTTAGTTTTACAGCTATGCCACGGCTGATCATATGTCCCTTCCTGCTCCAATTTTATATCAGTCATAATTTCACTAACTGTGCTGGAACTAGTCTGGGTCTTAGAGTGAGAAAAGTCATACCCATCAGTGCTATTACCTTAGTAACATATAATGGAGTGGAGAGTTAGGCCTTGCTATGCCTGATTTATTCTGATGTGTTTCCATTGACTTCAATGCAAACTCAGTACAGCTGAAAAGCATTTCTTCTTCTTTCTTCTTCTTCCTTTCTTCTCCCTCTTTTCCATACATCAGAATTCAAAGATGAGGAGGATCACTCTCTAACAAAGTCTGTTCCAATAGAAACAAGGACTTTGAGAAAGTTGAATCTCATTGTGTGTGTCTACACAAAATGCTTTACTGCTCAGTAGACCAATTTACTGCACAGTAAGCATCACTGTTTACATGTGCAAATGCTTACTGTACAGTAAATTAGTCTACTCTGCAGTTAATCTGCTACCTGCAAATGCAGGGGCTCCCTGCTAGCTGCCCCACTGGCAGACTGGGGACCTGGGCTGGGACCTGCCTCTCCCCCACAGCTCTTTCCCAGCCCCCTGCCCCTGGTCATGGAGCTGGAGCCAGGAGCTGCCTGCTGCTGGGGCAGGGGGACATTGGCCTTCCCCAGGCTCTGCCATTGAAGCCCACCCCAGCAGAAGGCATCTCATGGGGGGAAGGAATAATCTCCAAGCCCCTGCCAGGAGACAGCTGTCTCCTGGCCCTGTGCTCCCTGCCAACCCTTGGGCTAGCACCAAGGGGGAGCCTGGAGATGCCCCTGACTGCTGCAGGGGGGAGCAGAGCAGGGTTGGAACAGCTCTCTGTGAGCTACAACCATTGGAAGCAAATCTGCTCCCATTGGGGAGCACTTATAGATGTGTTTCCCCTGGAGGCTTACTGGGAGCATCTACACATTCATAAATACACAGTAGTTACTGAGCATTAAATTTAGTACTTGTATATCCAAGTGCTAAATCAATGCACAGTAACTGGCACTACTGGGCAGTAGCACCCTCACATGGGTTTTTAGTGATGCTAACTTCACAGTAACCTAATACTACTGTACAGTAGCGTATTAACATGGTTTTTGCCCTGTACCCTACTGTGTAGTTGAATTAAAATACTGTGCAGTTAGCATCTCATGTAGACACACCCACAGCACAGTATTTTTACTGCACAGTAAGCATACTTCAAATGTATTGTATGTGTAGATATGCCCACAATTATTCTAATTTCATGGGCAAGACAATCTCCTAGGGATGTGTATTCAAATCTCTGAAAGTTCAGCCAGGATTTGAATTCTAGCTTTATACAATCTAAGTAAATAGATTAGCTATTGGATCAAGGAAACCATTTGCTCTTCTGTTTTGTGAAAAGCCCTTTTTTTTAACCTGATAATATTACCTGGATCAAGTTCCCAAGTAACCTCTTGCTAAGTGAAATGGCAACTTCTGGCTAATAAACTATTTCAAAGTGGAAAGAAAAGAAAAAAAACCCCAGAAGACAGTTCTGATGCTAATTTGCTATGCCTCACAACAGCCATGTTTGTGGAAAAAGGCAACTTTATTCATTTTTGGCAGAACAAGAAACTGGGCATGTCTAAACATAAATTTACACTGGCTTAAATTTACCGCACAGTAAATTACTGAACAATAAGCAGAAATAGGCCAGCATCTACACATGTAAGCATTAAAGTGCATTAACTCACATTAACTCTGTGTGTGGACCGACTTGGGACTAAAGTTAGTCCCAAGTCAGTTCACACACTCAGTGTTATTGCACAGTAAGGTGTCCACCTGTGTGTTACTGTACAGTAACTAATTAGATGTAAATTTGATACCTAATGCAGGTATCAAATTTACACTCAAGTCAGCCTAAGTCACCATATTTACTATGCAGTATGGGCTTGCATATGTAGACACACCCATATTGCACAGTGATTTTGGTTACTGCACAGTAAATGTGCACGGGCAGATGCACCCACTGAGTTGTAGAACAGTTCACTGCTAAGGTAATGTGGCACTTCAGTGGCAAAACCAGAAATAATTTGTGACCTAGGTCTCAGCTATGCTGCTGCATCATAGCTTGACCAAATTGCTTGAACAATCTCATTTCCTTTTATGACCAGGTGACCTATCACCTAGACAAGAGAAAGGAGATTGGTGTTGTATATCATGACTTCAAAAAGCCTTTAATCTAGCATCCAATGATCACTTCTTGGCAAAACTGGCCAACTGCAGCCTCAGATCCACTACGATCCACTGGCTGGGGAACTGGATCTGTATTCAGACCCAGAGGGTGGTGATTGACAGAAGTTAGTCATCATGGTGCCCTATGAACACTGGGGTCACCCAAGGCTCTGTCCTTGGGACTATATTGTTCAACATCTTCATTAATGATGTGGACATTGAAGTCAGAAGTGGACTGGCCAAGTTCACTTATGATATCAAACTTTGAGGTAAAGCATCCACACCTGAGGACAGGAGGGTGATCCAGGCTGACCTTGACAGGCTAAGGAAATGGGCAGATGAGAACATGATAGTGTTTAACACCAAGAAATGCAAGGTTCTCCACCTTTATAAGCTCGGGAGTGCTACGCTGGCTAGCACTGCGGAAGAAAGAGACTTGACTCATGACTGACCACAAGACGAACATGAGCCTGCAATGTGATGCTGTGGCTAGTAAAGCGACCAAAATGCTGCCGTGCATCCATAGATGCTTCTCAAACAAATCCCGGGATGTCATTCTCCCCATGTACTCAGCCTAGGTGAGTCTGCAGCTAAAGTATTGCATCCAGTTTTGGGCTCCACAATTCAAAAAGGATGTGGAGACGCTTGAGAGAGTCCACAGAAGAGCCACGCACATGTTCAGAGGTCAGGAAAACAGACCTTACGACGACAGGCTGAGAGCCATGGGGCTCTATAGCCTGGAAAAGCGGAGGCTCAGGGGTGATCTGATGGCCACCTATAAGTTTATCAGGGGTGTTCACCCGGATCTGCAGGAACGTTTGTTCACCAGAGCGCCCCAAGGGATGACAAAGTTAAATGGTTATGAACTCCTGCAAGACCATTTCAGGCTGGACATAAGTAAGAATTTCTTTACTGTCCAAACCCCCAAGGTCAAGCACCTACTCTGAACACCTTCAAGAGAAAATTGGATGTTTATCTTGCTAGGATCCTGTATCCCCAGCTGACTTCCTACCCCTGGGGCAGGGGGCTGGACGCGAAGATCTTCTGAGGTCCCTTCCAGCCTAATGTCTATGAAATCAATGAAATAACATCAACACAAAACAATCCACGTTGCTGGGGACACTATGATATACAGGGAGAAGTGGAAGGGAAATTGATTGTAGCACAAAGTTGGTTTGCCACCTCTTAACTCTCAGGCTCTTTATGACAAGAGCAGGGATAATTGGTAGCTGAAACAGATTAGTATGAGTAAATACTCTGTATCACACTATTGGATTACTTTCTTATCAACTCCTTTGGGGATGTTGGCAAAGGTGAAAATAGACTATTTTAGGGTCTCCCAACATTCTGCTAAACAGATCTGCCCTGATCTAGCAATCTGAATGCTAGTCTTTTTTCCTGTGACTACTGGACTAATCTCCTTTGTATAATATTTTATTACTAAATATTGTATGACAAGAAAAGTCTATTAGTCTTGCACACCTCTTCTCCTCACAATATCAAATGCAACTCTATTGCAGTCTGTTCCAATTCCAGTGTAATTACTGATTCTGTAAGTTCAGTGTGTAACTATTAATTCCCTAACCAGATATGCTCAATATAATGAAATATCTTGTTCTAGAATAGCCACCTGGTATCTTTATTCTCTCTTCCAAAAGTGGCTGCATCTAATATGAACTAGGGATTTCCACCTGTCTTATTTATTTTATTGCACTTTATTCTGAATATTTGGGGAAAAAAGAAGATTGGGGAAAATAGGTTGGTATGCTTGTTTATTTTAATGGAGGAAAGGATGTTTTGGAGAACTAAACTTGGGTGAATTTCTAATTCATTTATTTTTCTGAATGACAGGGTCTCTTTATAGTTTTATAGTTTCATAGTTAAACTAGTTTCATAGTTTCATGTGACCATCTGTTTACAAGTGTTTAAATATGGATAAAAATGGGGACGATGCTCCTTTTTAGAGCTAGAAAAATGGAAACAGTTCAACCTGTGATCGAAACTTAGATTTTGTCCTTGAAACAAAGGGGACAATATAACAACCTTAGCCACCTGTGTTGTGTAGTGTTTATTTTGCAAACCAGCACCCTTTCAACAAGGTCCTTAAGCACATGCATTTTTGTCATATGAATAATTTCACTCACTTCAACAAGACTCTTTTTTTCTGATGATAAAACATATTCCTCAATAGCCTCCACCCCTGGTTTGTTCTCCGGGGTGCATCTACATGTGACTAATTAGCTCTGCAGTAAAGTCTACATATGTGTCAGTATTAGGGCGCAGTAAATTAATTAAATCTGCCATAAGGTAGTACTGTCAGGGACAGTACTGCCGTATGGCAGCGTAATTGCATGCACTGAAATGCAAGTGTATATAGTTGACAGGGGCTGGCTGGGGCATGAAGATGCTAAAGTGAATGGGCTGCCTGACACCTAGCCCCATGCTTAGTACCCTCATGACCCAGCAAAGAGGGGTGTTGACCATGGGAAATCCCAAAGTCAAAAAAACCTGTGAGGAAAAAAAATGGGAAGGTGCATGTGGCTACAGAGTGTGAGGCCCAAAACTCAAACCTGGCCTGCCAGAGTCATGCTCTGGCTGCTGCAGAAGCACCATGGATGCAGCTTCTCCATCCTTCAGGACCCCAGGTAAGACTGCTAAGGCCAGCACAGTTGCTGGCTCCAGCCTCCTGTATCCAAACCAGGGTAACCTGCCATGCACCAGAAAGTGTGTGACATGGGCATTCCCTGAGGACAAGCAGAAGTGGCACAAGGTGTGTCATTGCTTCCTGTACCTGGGGAACCAAATGTCTGTGCCTGTCCAGACATGCCTACTGAGTAGAAACTTAGTCCCAAGGAAATCAACGTCATCTTCCAGGTTTCACAAAATTTGAATGTTCCAGGCAGAGAGAATTATTCATCGATTAGCAATGAATCGATTGCGTTTATACTGAAATTATTGCCTTTCTTTTTAGGAAAGCAATTTGAAAGCATTTTGCATATCATTATTGGGTCTAGATCATCAACTATCATCAATCTGCTTGGCTTTATGGAAATCAATGACATTTTTGCCAGTAGGAACCAGATAAGTATTTGATCTAGCATTTCAAATCGAGCTGCTCGATGGCATATCTGAATGAGTGCCTCAGCATGCAAATTAGCTGCTTTAGGAATGAGGAGTATACATAAAGTCTTCTGTAGGGTGCACGGTCTCACTGAACCAAGCTTACTTTTGTCATTTTGGCAGGAAGGATGGGACATTAAAATGTATGGAAAAGCATAACATATAAACTATCTATCAGAACAGGGCTTTAGAACATCCTTTCAATCAGAATAGCAGGGATAATGAAACGGACTAATTTTCTTTAGATAGTTTTGATTAATTTGTGAAAAAGACTAGTCAATGCTATACCAGGGCATTGGATTTGATGCAGGAAGTTGCTTGCATCCCATGTCACTAGTGATTTTTAAACATAAAAACAATAATGAAATCAGCAACAAACAAAACAAGGAAGCAGTCTTGAGTGGGGAAGGACAAGTAACTGTCATGCACTACTAGTCAAGATTTTTCAAAGTCAAAGGGTCGACTTCAATCATAAAACTGTATGAGCCTCTTCAGTATGAAATAACTTCCCATTGTATTGTTCAATACACAACAGCAGTTGCCAGTCAATCAGAAATGAGGTTTGGGGGAAATAAATCTTTTATTTTGTGACAACAGGTTTTTCTATATTAGCCGCCTGCTCAGCATAAAATAAAATCCTAGTTCATTACTATGCAGTAGGAAACATATGAAGTCCATGAATATGAAACAGTTTGATTTTTTTCTAATAAAAACATAAACAGGAGCATAATTATGTTTGATTTTACAGGACACGGTAGTGAGATTATTGGAAAGACAGCTACAGTGCATATGGCATCAAAACTGTTGCCAGCCGTTCACTGATAACAGCCGTTCAACTTTAGTTTTTCAGTACAGCCAGCTTTGTTCACATAACTAGAATGAACACAACATGAAGCACAGAAATATTGAGCTTGAGAAATGCCCAATCAATGGCAAAGCAGAGAGCATTAGAAATACTAAAAACTAGTGACATTTCCAATGGAGGTATGCACAAAGGCAGTAATTCAAACAGATCTGAACCTAAATCTATTGAAGTCAATGGGGACTTTTCCTTTAAATTCAACAAGCCTTGAAATGAATTGAATTCAAGTAGCTCAGAGACACTTAAACATTCAATAGCTTATGTCTAAAGAATTAGGTTTTTCCTGAGCTTTGTGACATTATATGTTGTTGTAAAACACTTAAAGACCCACCAGATTTTTCTCCCCCCGCCCACCTCCCCCCAATTTTCAAATATAGACTCGCCAAGGAATGAAAAATCCAACTGTGGTTTCATGATAGCCAGAAACTATCATGTAGAATAATTTAAAAACATCTCTGATGTTTTGAAACTAAACATGGAGGTGGTAGCTATAAGCTGAGTCACAGCAAAGTATAATCATTTCTCTCATCTCAGCCTCGTAAAAGAGTAGAGCCGATGACTTCGACCAAAAAAAAGAAGTCAATGCATAAAAACCAAACTTTTGTGAAGGAAAGTTTGGTTTTAACAAAAATTGTTGGGAGGGTTTCTTGGATATGGAGTGCATCTACACGTTCATTAATGTGCCGTAATTACAGTTCATTAAGTTTAGTACCTGTAAAGACAAATACTAACTTAATGTGCTGTAATTCGCCCTACTGCGCATTAGCGTAGATCATCTTTTTTTGGTGATGTTAATGTGCATTAGATTAAATCTGCTTCATGAGATTTGCCCTCCATGCTAATGTGCAGAAGGCTAATTCTACTGTGCATTAAGTGTCTTCTGTAGAAGTGCCCACAAAATAGACGTAAAGGGAGAGCGAGAGAATGAATGATCATGAGATGAAACCGTAGCCATTACGCTGCAAAAACTTTTGACTAATTAGACTTAATCTCAAGTCCCTATTCTGCTACTGAATCTCTCACTTTTGAAACTTGTCTGTACGATACCTAATCTAGTTTGTTAATTCTTTAAACAAGTGGTAGTATTAGCCTTCAGGACATGTCACAGATCTGACTAGATCACACCACGAAAGGGAGTAAAATAGATGGTATTTGGGGAAACATCAGAGATGGCAAAACCCTCTCTCGTACTACAAGACACACTCCTGACCCTTGCTGAGATCGTTCAGCCTGGAGTGAAAGGGGGATTCTCAGTTATAACAGTTTAAATCAATTCAGGGTCCTCTTGGGTCAAAATCAATCCTGAAATCAAAAGACCGATGACAACCTAGGACAAAAACAAACCAAAAAATCAAATGTGTGTTGTGGGATTCTGAAATAGCAGTGCTTATTTTTGCTTGTTCTTCCCCTTCAAAACAAATTTGAAAATTGAAATTTAGAAATTCTCTGCAGAATATACATTCCAAGAAAATCCTATATCAGAAAGACAAAGCTAAGATGCGCTTTCTTTTTTTTTTTTCTCAGAAATCTGTGCAAGAGAGAGGATGGCCGAGGAAGATGATGTGTTATGGAAAACACCAAATCGCTGAACCCATTAATATCAGTGGTAATCCAGAGTAATTCAACTAAATCATGAGATATACTTTAGATTTACACTAACGCAAAATTGCGCAGAATCAGGATCAAATTAGACAAAGTCTTAAGCTGCATGTCACTATATACTTCTTTAAAACAGAGGTATGCATAAAAGACTTATTTAAAAAAAATATTAATAGATAACAAGGAAGGAGACAGAAGGAGAAGCGATGGAGTGGTGAGAAGGTGAAAAGAGAACATGTGACATTTTTCTGTAGGTTTATGCACAGACACATCCTCAAGTAGCATAAAATACTGCAACAAGACTTCCCAGGAACTAAACTGATTTAGCCCACTGTGAATGGTGCCAGCTAGCCCTGCACTGAAGCACCCTTGTGTCCCAGCCAGCCCCTCTGCAGCACATTTAGCCCAGTAGGAGCAGCTGCAGGCTGGCAGACTAGCCCCCCAGATCCCCCTGCCCGCTGGGGCTGCTCTGTCTGGGCTGCATATGCTGTGCATGAATAAATTCTGGAGCTGATACCTCTGGAGTCATTTGCTCCCAAGCACATGTTCAAATGACACACTCAGGAGTAAAGAAACTCCAGATCAATCAGCTTCAGAGTTTATTCATGTGCACTAATTGCACAAGTAGATGCACCCAGCTTGTTGTTGTTCCACACTTGTTAGCTCAACATGCTCATGATACTGGATGCTTTGCCAATACAGTTATTCAGTTTAGCCTTAAGTGCCAAGGTGATAACAATCACCAAGGCTCACCTTCCTGAGCCTTGTGACATTATATGTTGTTGTAAAACACTTAAAGACCCACCAGGGTTTCCCTCCCCACCCCCATTTTCAAATATAGGTAACCAAGGTAAGTACATTTACTTACAACATCCAATATGTTTTCACCTTTTGCGATTGCTGGTGGTGAATCAGTGTTATAGCCCATAACACTGGTCTTCTTGATGCTGATAGTAAGACCAAACTCTTGGCAGGTGTGAGCAAAGTGACTGCTGAGGCTTTGCAGGTCACTCTCTGCGTGGGCTATCAATGCAGTCTCATCAGCAAATAGCAGTTCATGAATCAGAACTTTCTGCACTTTAGTCTTTGCTTTAAAGCATGCGAGGTTGAATAGTTTGTCATCTGAGTGTGTATGGAGATGAATTCCTTTGTGGCAGTCCCAAAAGCATACATCAGAAGAAGGGGGTGGAAAAAATCCAAAACAGGGTTAGGGCAAGGACACACCTCTCCTTGACTGTGCTTCAGATCCCAAGAAACTCAGAAGTTGATCCACCATAGCTGGAACCCTGAGCTCTTTGATACAAACGTCAAATATGAGTGTAGAAGAGACTGTTACTCAAGATTTCAACTCCATAGCAGCACTCACAGTTTTTCAGTGAGATGATGCCTTGGTGCAATTCTGTTGTCTTGCAAGACCGACAGCTGCCTATTACTCCTACTGCAAGACGAGCCTGATGTACACAAGCCTAAAGGGAGGCTTCTAGGCAAATGAGCTTTTTACTCCAAGGAAAACTAGTCCATTGTTTATGGCCACCTTTGTACATGAGACTTATCATCCCCATTTTCTGTCTGAACTTTAAGAAAATGAGCAAGTGACTGATTTCTCTTGCTAATGATACCAGCTCCAAATCCTCCCTCCACCCCATAATTATGTTCAAGGGTTTGAGAATTCGTCATAGCTCTCTCCTACATTTGCAATGTCCTATGGTTTTTACATTTTCTCATTAGAACATAGAATGTGGATGGAGGAAGGGAACTTTTGTAATAAACGTAGGTACATGCTTCTTTGTTCTTCTATCACTTTTTTTTTTGCCTTATTTTAGTATTGCAATTGTCCAGTGGCTCTGTCCTAGAATATAAATTTAGAAATATATTCTCCTTCTTAGGGACATAAGGTAGTTTAGTGCCTAGGTCACAGGCCTCAACTGGGTTCTGCTTCTAGGACTGCCATTCCTTGCTGACCAAACTTGGACAAAAAGCTTCATTTGACTCTACCTCTGCCTCACCCTCCCCTTATGAAATGTGGATAATCATACTGATTTCTGTAATAAGTTGAGGAAGATGTTTTAACTCAAATAATTACATAAATATTTTGTGTGCATGCCTGTGTATAAAATAATATGTGTACACACACACATACACACACACACACACACACACAATTTCATTCAATATAGAAATAAAATGTCATGAAACCCCTCCTCATAACCTGAAAAGTAGAAAAGTTATCTTTAGCATTGGGGGCTGAAAGCCTAACTGTTATGGCTTAGGGCACACAGCAAACCCTTTGATATAGCTGAGACAAATCTAGATTTGCCATATCTCAGGCATAGATGTAGTTCAGGTAATAATTTGGGATTTACCCAAACATATTGGCTAAGGTTTTGGGAATCAGCCTCCTTTAAAGACCCTAGTTATTGTATCGAGGAATTAGAATATGATTAATTATATGGTAGAGGCAAGGGTTTCTTAGGATATCTTTTATCGGACTTAGTTGGGATAGAGTAGAGCAAGATTTCAAATGCATAGGGTCTGACCAGAACAAGCCAAACATAGCATAGCATAGTAAACGGCTTTTGTAGGAGGGGGTGAGAGAAGTTTCCAGGAGTGGCAGATATACAATTAGCAGAAGAAAAGATGCTGATTACTGGGAGATCAAGACCTATCAAAAGGGAGGAGAGTCATTCATGTCTTTTATATGTGCAAATAATACAGGAATCAGGTAGACTATAATGTGCATCAAAACTGATACTAACATTAAGTCCTTGGTTCTTAGTGTCATCGAATCATAGCAAATGAGGTGTGGCAGGGACCTCAGGAGATCACATCTAATCCAACCCCCTGCTCAAAGCAGGACCAGCCCCAACAACATCATCCCAGCCAAGGCTTTGTCTAGCTGGGTCTTAAAAACCTCCAAAGATGGAGATGACGCACCCTCCCTAGGTAACCGATTCCAGGGCTTCACCATTCTCCTACTGAGAAGAGTGTTAACCTGTTCCCGATCTAAGTTAGTTCACCTCCTCAAGGAGCTAACGTGGATCAGGCCCACTGGTTTTGCGAGTAATATAAACCTTCCTGAATGCCTCTGAAGATGGACATTTAGATGAGCCTAACCTTAGTTAGATTAATTAGTTAGATCAATATAACCGTTGTACCTACCATAATGTGTGGCCTGTAGGCTCCCACTGTCCTATCAGCCTTGTCCCTCATGCTTTCCCCACGGATGTGGGTGGCGCTTCCCCCAGCTGTCATTGCTTCCTTCCACCATCTCCTCCTGCCCTTATTGCTTCTCTTGCCACTGGTCCCACCCCGCTTCGGTGCTCCCGGTCCTCCCGCAGTGTCTCCTTCCTGCTGTTCCCCTAGGGGCAGTGCAGCTGGCAGGGGAGGCCGTGATGGGGTAGTGTGCCCCACAGCTAGAAGTTGGTCTGAGTCCTTTCATCTTTCTCCCTGACACCACCAGCTCTTTTACTGTCAGTCTGTTTTTGTTTCTTTCTGCTTAAGCTCTGGATTTTTAGAAGTTTGTTCTATGCCTTTATGTCAAAATCTACTCAAACTTGCTATGAAACAAAGCCCCGTGGAGCAGGCGAAGAAGTTCTAAACTCCTAGATGATATACTTCCTTCTTCATGAGCTCCATGTTTCCTAATCAGACAGAAATGGTTTCCTCCCATTGCTTCACCTGGTTTCTCAATCAGTGTGGGAGTCTGCTCTGAAGCCCTTGCTGCCTGAGATGTCCACCACATACCTTTCTTCCTCAGCGCCTCTCCACCTCTTTTCCTCCTGCGTTTGAAAGTGCAGCATCCCGTTCTTGCTTTATTTTCTTGCTTTTTTGCTATTTTGCCCTGTATCATTTCACTCCGGAAACACAAGAGGTTTATAAGAATAAACTCTCTTACATAAGAGAACAGTAGCAATACAAAGACTCTTTCTGTGTGTGGCCACTTGTTGCTGAGAAATGATGTGACAGCTGATAAATAATGTGTCACAGTAACACATAATCATTTAGACCACTTAACTGGTTATAAAATTACTCACAATAATGGTGTTCCCCGCAGTCTGTGATTATAATAAGTATTATTCTTTCAAGACGGGCATCTAGTTAATTTGCAACTAGCAACAACTGTTGTGTAAGTAGAGTCTGCTCACAGTTGTTTAATGTAGGGAAGACCCCAGGGTATTTCTTAATGTCTTGAGACTTCTTCCTGGCTCCTTTGCTCAGATATCTTGGTCACTTTTGATTTTACTTTAGTACTTAGTTCGATCTTTGTTTGTCAATAGCTACTACGAGATAATGTGTCCATTTCTGTTACCGAGTCTATTAAACAGTGCTTCTAGCTCTTGTGACTTTACTGGGAGTCTTGTGATTTTTTTTTCATGCTTTCCCTAAGTCCCTAGCTGCTGAAATAATGAGATTTCAGAACTAAAGCTGATGTGCTCATGCAACAAATGATGTTCCTTGTTTTGGATAAAAGCTTGCAAAAGACAATGTGAGTGCATCCTAAATACTCAAAAGCCAACAGAAAACTAAAATGAGTCCAACATTAAAGGGGAAAAGCCCCCTAGGATTTTTAAATTAATCTTATTTTGGGGATCTGAGCTATACTTTTTTTAAGTTTAGGATTGACAGTGCAGATTATGATTTGAAAAGGTCCACAATGTGACACTTATTTCCCTTACTCTTTTCCTTTGTGCATGCAATCATAAGATACTCATCTCCTTTTTATATTCATATTCACCATGGCCTCCAATGTGTCCTTAGCTAAAATAAATGCACTTTGGCCTTTATTACTAGTACCTCGTCAGGTCATGGTTTCTTCACAGTTTATTTTCAGAACATCTATTAGACTAACTGAAACTTAATACAATATATTTTAAAATATATAATCTTTTACCAGAAGTAATTGTTGTTAAACATACCTTGGTATCCTGAATTTCTCTTTGTTTCCCTACATTCAATGATAATACAGTGCTTGTCATTAAAGTGAAGATTTAGTCAGCGTTACCACATGGTAGTGCCTGAATGTGATATTAAAATTATTTCTCTATGTTTAGAACAAAAATAAAATTTGATTCACTTTTGTTACCCTTAGGTAACAGTGAGTAAATGATGGTTTATTATGGTTTAGGGCAGGAATTACTAGGAAAAATTCTCTGGGCTATTTTATGTGGAGCACAAGAAAATAAGAGAATAAAGAAAGAAGACTGAATTGTTGTAAAAGTCCTTTCTGATCTTGAAGTCTATGAATATGTGGCATTCAAACTGCAAACACTGCATACAAATGGAAAGCTGAAAGGAAAGAATATATGTTCATTTAGGGACAAGGCAAACAGTTTGACTTAAACTGAACCTCCATCCTAAGTCAGCTAAGTAACATATAATGGGCGCATCTACATGTTGCCCTATGACAACACAGCAATGCACTACGTCAGGGTATGGTGCGCTGTAGTGCTGTAGCGATCATGCGTGTCTACATGTCATTGGCAGCTACATTGCCATAGTGGTGCACTCCCCAGGTATGGTGACATAGCAGCAAAATCTAACCATGTGCTGCACGTACACAACCTAATATGCACCTGTACTGCGCCATGCTTTAGTACTTCCAAGAGGAAACACAAAAGCATGGTGCCGTAGCAATGTCACTGTATGGCAACGTGTAGATGTGACCAAGGTTGACTTTTGTAATGTATCCCATTATAGCCTTTCTTGCCTTCCCACCACACTTTGCTCCTGTAACTTTGGACCTTCTTTGTGCTTTCTCTTGTGTGTCGTCATCAGCAACTGAGAAGACCTCCTTGGGTCTATGAAAGAGAGCGTGTACAGCTAGCTTTGAGCTATCTTTGCATGTCCTTGATTGTACTTTGTTCTGTTCTGCAGTAGTCAGCTGAGAGGCAGGTGACCAGGGTGGCAACCTTGGAGGCTGGGTAGGGTGCACAAAGGTAGCTGTTGTTTCAGCTGGAATCTGGCCCTGCAGCTGCTGCCAACAGCATGGCAGCTAGCACTGCTCTGTGTGCTGCCACTGTCCAGGGCATAGAGCTGCTGTGTCATGCTCCGCTTCTCCGGTCCCTGAAAAGTTTTACAGCAAGCTAAAATCTTACCCAATGTCATTGGCTCTGCAGGGGCTTTTTAAAGCAGCCAGGGATTCCCAGGGCTGAGGGCCAGTCCCACCTCCCATCTATTTTTACTATTCACTTCTACTGCTCTAGTCATAGGAGGATGAACCAGCTGCACCCATCAATCAGTGGAAGATCCTCCAGATTCACATGAATCAGAGTCAGAACAGTTTGGGGTTAATCAAATAACAATTAAGGCAGACTAAAGCTGCCTTAATACCTATGCATCTCACAAAGGAGTGCCTAAAAGTGCGTTGCAAAGTTGAACTGACCTTACACGCAGGAGATAAAAAAGCTGTTGATTCGGGAAACATAAGCACTGAAGACGTCCTTCTTGCACTCCAAATAACTTCAGATACCATCCTTCTTTCCTGTTTATGATATAAATATTTTTCAACAACAAAAATGAAGGAACACTTCAGTTCCGTGGATTGTATGTAATTGCTGGTCTAACATGAATAGCCTTCCTTCAAGTGATTACTGTTTAATATGTATTTAATGCAAGAAAGAATCAGTCCTTTCTATTTTCAGAGTACTAACTAAATCCAATGGCCTCTATCTATCTCCCAGGGGCATCTTTAATTGCTCCTCTCTTTATAGCTTCTTATTTGTACTAATAACAAGACTTAGTTGTGTCTCTTAAAACTCAAGTGCCATTAACGATCAAAGGTTTATTGTTAATTCCAAATGGGAATTTAGCGGATATTTTCAGCTGTATTTTGTGTGATTCATTTCTCTGCCTTTCAGACTGAAAACAAGATCTTTACAGGAATCGCTGTAGAGAAGTTGTGCTTTCTAGAGTCTCAAGCTGTATATTCCTAGTAAATGCTGACTTCTGTTTTTTATTCTTATCTTATCTTCCACCAAGAGGCACTCTTATTGTTACTAATACCTAGCCCTTAACAGAAGGCAATGAAATCCTGCAGGCTTACATCCTCTGAGGGTTTGTTCC
The DNA here is from genome assembly GCF_052110815.1 of Crocodylus siamensis. Taxonomy (NCBI): domain Eukaryota; kingdom Metazoa; phylum Chordata; order Crocodylia; family Crocodylidae; genus Crocodylus; species Crocodylus siamensis. The sequence continues at coordinate 1,331,289 of NC_143396.1, read as the reverse complement.
ATAAACTCCAGTGTGTTAATGTTTACAAAGCGTGTTGAAAATATAGTCCTGCTGTTTTTACAGAATGATGGATAAAGCCAATTTGAACTTGGGGGATGGGAAATACAAGACTTGATTCCCTTCTTCCATGTGCCATTTACAACTTAGTTCTTTGGAGTTTTTTACCCGGTAACTGAGAAGAGTGATGATTCCTCAAAGTTCTTGAATAATTTCAGAAGTATGACTAACAGCCATGTATTAAAGTGTTGCCCCCCCCCCACCCCATTCCTGTGTAGGGAGAGTTGGGGCTATTTTTAAAATGAAATTTGACAGCTGAAAGGCTTGTCTATACTGTAACCATATGCATTAGATGGTGTTTTAATTGATCTATTTGTGTTAGTTTTCTTAGACAGGTTGTAAGACAACAGAACCATCTTGTCGATAAAAGCCATAAATTAGGTAACCGAAACAATTCCATGATGATGAAGAAAGGAGATAAGGAATCATAGATTCATAGACTGGGAATCTTCCCTTGCAGAAGTGTAACTTTCACAGGAACATAAATCCCAATTAACTGACACCTTCCAAGCCCACAAGAGAGCTGCTTCAGTCTGGTCCCAACTGTTTCAGTGAGAATCAAATCAATCAAAGAACATTTATTAGAATATTAAAACAAGTCTTCTATAAACATAGGGTAGAGGCTGGAGGGGAAATGGGAGGACTCAGGAAATTCATGCAGGCCTGCTGCCAGCTTGTGTGTGACTCTCCTTTTCTCCTCTCGATTCTATCCAAACAGCGCAGATACATGCTGTGTTGTCCTGAGCAGCCAGCTGGACTTTGGGATAACTGTTTTTGAGACACAAGCAATAGAAGGTCAGGCTCTGGACCTTTCTGTGTCCTGTTTTATCAATAGCCAAACTTCAAGTTTACCTGTAATCCAGACAGCAGTTCTCTATCTTGTGGACTACAGGAACACGTGCACTTGAACCATTCCAGCTCTATGGGCTGTGAATCTTTTGAAGACCCTAGTCTTTAGAAACAGGATGATGTGGCCTAACTGCAACCCACCATGTCGAAGAATCCTAACAAAATATTGAAAATGAATGTGAAAAATGACTATAGAAAGAGCATGCATGTCACCTGATAAAACTCTGATGAATGCTGATACCAGGTGCCTGGACCCAATGTTCAATTCATTTCACAGTGCTGATCAGCATAGAAAGAACAGTCCTGTCTTTCTGGGAGAAAAGAAGGTAAATAACCATGTTTAGGTAATAGGTACATTTTACAGAAACAGCAATAGAAGTGGTTTGGGATATGTTTTCTCTGTCAAGTTTTCAATATCAGGTTTTCCCTTCACATTTCTTGTTGTCTCTGCCGGTTCCATAATCCTGTATTTCATTCAGTCAGTGATTAGGTTACGTGATCTTAAGTGTCATGATTAAAGCCTGAGCAAGTCATGCAGTTAATTTAGAAACCGACAGATTGCACAAACTTTATTAAGCCAAAAAATGCACAAGCGTGCCTTGGTATGTGCGAGTCATCCTGAAATACAACATGAGTATTTTCTGTTGGACAAAGTCAACATTTATTTTGCTAGGCTTTTCCATAAAATGATAATGTTGCAAAAAATCATATTAATTCAGTGCAGGAACACTGAGATTTGGTACAACAATATTTTGCTGCCAAATTCCTCCTCTTCCTAATTTTTATCCCCACGTATGTGCTTGACATGGAAATACATTATTTCAATAGACTGGCAATTCATGAATAAAAATACTATTGCATTTGAGATGGTGTTGGCTGTCATTACCATTTATACACACATTAACACCTGGAACTGTTTTTAAGTATTCATTATGCAGCTCCAAGTTACTCCAAGGCATGATTATCTCTAATCCATGTTACCCAGCTCATATTACACTAAAGTGTAAGGCCCCACTCCCCTGCTGACCCAAATCAGGTCTACTGACAACAACCCACACCACCCCATGGCCCTAAATCTCCCCCCCGCCCACCCAATTTACTTGTAAGTGGGGATTGAGTTGGGTTTAAAAACAGTTCCAGGTATTAATGTGTGGACAATCCAGGTGTCAAGAGCTCCGGGACTGGGTCAAAATTACCATGTAAGAGTCAGGAGATTGGGGTCCAGATTGTTGGTCTTTTCCTTACTTCTTGAGTGTCTTTGAGTGCATCTACACATGCAACTAGGTGCAACTAAATTTGCTGTGCATTAAGCTAATGCACTATAAGCAAATTTAGTCCCAAGTCCCTTCAGCCCTGCCATAGGCCCCCGTGGCCCTTAAGGGGAGCTCCATCAGCACTTGGCAGCCATCTTGGAAACACAGCCCTGCCCTGTGAACCCTGGCCAGACCTTTCCCTGCCCAGAAGCCATGAGCCCAGCACAAAGGCAGCATATGGTAGCTCTCTCCTCACCCAAATTGCCTCCCCATGCCAAGGCTACTCCATCTCCTGCCCCTGCCTTTCTCAGTGACACCCAGTGCCTTGCTGCTCCAACCAAGAACCTGCCAGTGATGACTCGCACCCTGCACACCTGGCTCCAGCAGGTCTCTCTCCCCCCACAAGCCCCAGAAGAGCCGCACACCCACCAGTGGGGGCCAGGGCACTAGGTACAGGAAACCCTGGCCAAACTCCTACTCCTGCACTCCCGACTCCAGCCACCTGCCCCACCACCCACACACCCCTATCCCCTGCCATGGTCAGCACCACTCTCAGGACATACACATTTGTGAAACAAAAAAATGCTTTATTCCTCTCACAACACCCACCCTGGCCCCTCCCCCCATAACCCATAGAGTCCTCCCCCCTTCCTCCCCAACAAACACAACCTCTCCACCACCCTCTCCACCCACCAACAATAAAAAAACCCCTACTTTATCATGTCAAAATGATTTACAACATCTCTGTTTTCCTGTCCCAGAGTGGTAGGGGGGCACATGGGGTGGGGGGGTGGGGCTAGGGAGCAGGTGCCCAGCACCTCAGTCTTGGGCTGTTCCCACATGGGTCTGGGGGACATGGCAACCCCACTGGAAAGGCGGGTGGGATGGAGCACTGACAGCCTGAGGCCCCCCTCTGGTAATGTGCCACCAGAGGAAGCAGAACAGAGGTGGGGGCTTGAGCAGGCTGCCTCTGCTGGTGACACTTACAGGGATATGGTCTGCATCCCATGGCACCAAAATCTGGGCCAGCTCCTGAATAAAGGCCATGATCTTGTGGGCATGATTGGACCAATGATTGTAGCTGGTCATGGCCATCCACTATGGCTACAAGGCTCTGACCTTAATGCAGCACTGTCACACTACCAGGAGTGCCCACACTCCTGCATGCTGCCCAACAGGACAGCACCTCATACAGGTGAGTGTTCAAGTGTCCACCCTGCTTGAACTTCCTCAGCACCTTGAACTTCCTGCGTACCAGCCCAGAGTGCTACAGGGTCTCCAATCTCCTCCCAGTTCCAGTTGCAGGCCTGGACAGTCAGCACGGTTGTGCACATGGGCTGGGCTGAGACTCAACAGGGATGATGGTGAGGACATGATTTCCCACATCAGCTCTCTCAGCCCCCTCGTGGCTATCCCTGTGATGCCAGCCCTGGATAGCTGCTAACAGCTCCCAGTGCAGAGGCATGGCCATGGACTAGGAGCTGTCAAAGATCAAAGTCTTTGATTTCAGATGCCGATGGCAAAAGGTCAGATAGCAAAAGGTCAGAGACTAACACAACAGACTCTGTAATTGCAGTCTCACACTATTATTCTTTAGTTTGTAACAGTGCTGCATATACACACCCCTGTCTGTGCCTCATTTCAAATTACTTGAGAGAGAAACTGGCCTTGACAATTCAGCACGAGAGATATTGGTACCCATAGTGACTAGATAACAATGAAACTAATTTAATGAAGTTGTAAAATTAAATATGCTATGTGCGCCATCCTGTGACCAAACAGAACCAGTACCACCCAAGTAAAAATAACCCCCCTTTTTTAAGAAACCTGAGCAAACAAAGACAGCACAAGTGCCAACTCATTAATTATTCATATTTGGCATATAGTAATTGGTCACTCTCGCCAAATATAACTTGGAAAGAAATTCCGCCCAAAGCAGAGAACTGCGTATACTCTTAAGAAGAACAGATCGTGCATGAATATTTCTCTCTCTGCCTACGTATTTTTTTTTCTGGCGTATCCCTGTCTTGCTGGCCCATCTATCTCTCTATCTCTGATGTTATCTTTCTTATCAAGAGCTCCCGGTAATCTGCAGACTGCAACAGCTTATGTGAATTGCTCGGAATTTGTAACAAGCAACTCTCTTACCCACCCTGTAAATGCTGGGTAACATGATATCTGCATGCTGTAACTGAATAAATCAACTCCTCTGCCTATGCTGCAGCACATCAGCAGCGTAAGTAAAATAAACTTTCTGTGTAACAAATACGCTGTGTTTAAATCATACTGACTCCTGCTCACCGTTATCACCCACCTGCCCGGTCATAAATCCCCCTCCTCATGCCAAGCCGGTCGTGCCAACCCAGGCTCGCAGGTCAAGGGTACACCGGTGTTAGGGACATGACAGGAGCCACATGGTAGAAACACTTCATCACAGGACCTTCAAGAATAGGACATGCTGCTGCAGTGAGCAGAAGCAGGAACATGTTCTGGCCCTGCTGGCAGAGTCAGCCAGCCAGCAGCCCTGGGAGGATCTCAGGGCTGGACAAGGAGTGCAGCAAGCTGCAGCCCTTTCAGCACTCACCTGTGGCCAAGCAGAAGCTCTGGAGTGGGACAGACCAGGTAGAGACAGCTTGTATTCTTCTCAAGGAGCACCTTAGGCCTGTAGTGGTCCTGGGGATTGCACAGGAGTCACCAGGTTTCTGTGCAGTGTGCCCCAAGGCACACAATGTCCTCAGGCTATTACAGCCTGCATCACAGGGCTACCAGAAACCAGTCCAGCCCTGGGTCAGGAGAGGCTCCGGGTCAGGAGCCCTGGGGCTGGGCTTCAGCCGGCCCCCAGGTGGCAGGCAGACCTGGCACTAACTTAGTGCCAGATCGCGTCTACATGTGCGGTACTGTGCATTAACTAATTGTGACTAAATTTGATACTTGCATTTGCAGGTATCAGATTTGGTTGTGGTTAGCCATTTTTACTGGGCAGTAAGGGCATGCACATGTAGATACATGCCCTTACTATGGAGTAAACTAAGCTAAGGCACAATAATGCGTCTCATGTAGATGTGCCCTTTGTGTAGCAACTTCACTTCTCAGATCTATTTTCTTTCTGTCAGGCTTGTCTGTCTTACCTACTTAAATATTAACCTGTTTGAGACAGGGCTTGCAATGTCACAATGGGTTTATACAGAGCCTATGTCGGAGGGGCAAGATATGTGGGTGAGGCCCTCAATATCACGGTGTCTTGTGGGTCTGTGTCACAAGCCAGAGCCTTTTTGCCTTGAACATTTAAATGATGAACATAGCTTTATTCTCACCTGCTATGTCTTGATGTAACTTATAACTCAGGAGGTATTGCTCTGTTGAAAGTTAATCACTAGGGCATCTTGCTTGCTCTTGCTGGGGCTCCAACCTCTCCTTACATCCCAGCCAAACACCAACCAGTTATTAATACACGATTGATCATTGTCTAATATTCCAGTCTATGTCAAAATTAATTTCTCCTCCTTGAAAATATTTCCTGTCTCCTGTTTATCCTCAGGCTATCTCCAGCTCACAAGGCCTATCACATTTTCTGCAGGTGGGGAGTCCGCCTCGCTGGAGTTAGGGTGAAGCGGCATTTCGAGTGACTGGCATCGGGTAAGTATTCACCCGTCAGGAATTTCCAGTCTATTTGCTTCCCAGCAGTTTTCTCTCTTTATTTTTGCTCCCCCAGCTTCCTGCTCGGGGTCTTGTGTTTTACCCATCACCCTCCCTGGGATTTCATTTAAAAAAAAAAATACAATTCACAGTCAGCCAACACCATCCGTGCTGCTACTTATAGTGTGTTAGGTACTTAAAGTCCTACTCCCTTCTTTCTATGGAGGCGAAAGCCAGCTTTCCCCCACTGTCTTAATCTTTGTTTACAAGTTAAATAAACCCAAAGATCTAGAATGGAGAAAACAAACAAGGGAACTTTCCTGTCTGTCCGGCATCCTGCACTTACTTTTTCCTCACCTCCGGGTTCAGTGCTCTAACAAGTCAACCTGCAGTGTCCAAGGTCCTCTGAGCTCCAAAACCGGTATCCAGTCTTTGCCCTGTTCCCGGGGTAAATCTGATGGGTTTCAGGGAAAAGTTCCTACACTGTCCTGCTCCCTTTCTCCAGACAAGCTTCCTGCCAGAGTAGATTCCCCCCCAGAAATAGGGTAAGGATGGTGCGGGACACTAATTCAGATAATCTGGCTGCTAGAAAGACCTTGTTCTGGCCCTGGTGGCATTCCTCATGTCAAGGTCACTTCTGCCAATGCTGGTAAGTTTTCTTCAGGTTTCCTCTTCGTCTCTGAAGAAGCACAGGGAGCCTCTTCACACCTAGTGCTGTGGGTCTCAACCTTTTTAGACTCAAAGTACCCCTTGTTAGACTCAAGGCACCCTTTGGATAACGCCAGCTCTTAGCTTTCACTTGTTTTCTTCATTACAGAAAAGAATAGAGCAATTCTTCCATTGCAAAGAACTCAAGAAGACTACTGTAAGGGGATGGGGTGCGTCACTTACCGTGAGACCCCGATCCCCGGATGTCCCCTGGAGAGGAGGGGGTACGCGTTGGACCGTCCCGCTTCACTGCTCTCGCCTGCCACGATTTGATGGAAATATGGGGTTCACCCGTTCCGGGAAGCTGGCGGTCCACGTGCCGTACCGTACGTCCAAGGTCCAGGGGTCCTGAGGGCTCCTCCTCCCCTACACCCTCGCCCGATCCTCCGGGTGGGGAGCCTCCGTTAGGGCTCCCTTGTCTTCATGCTAGCCCCGCAGTGGGTGGGTACCCTCACACTGCTGGGCCCTCACCAGGAGTCCTACCAGCACCTAGTCTCCCTGGTGCTGATCGCTCCTCTAGTCCTGAGGTGTCTTTACCTCTTGTGGCTCCCTCTCTAGACCGGGGGGGGGCTACAAGCTCTGCCTCCCTGTCCGCGGGTCTTCCCCCGCGGCCAAGCGGCCCGCAGCCGCTGGAGGAGGGCCCCTCCGACCGAGCCTCCCTTCCCGGCTTCCTCCGGTGCGATGGCCACTGGTCCCTTTGCTACCTTCGTCTCGTCGGGGTCCGCGGCGCCCCCAGGCTCCGCCGCTTCCCACCTTGCAGGCTGCTGCTGCGCCGCTCCGGGCTTCTCGGCGGCCAGCCTCGCTGCCGCCGGTCCCTGCCGCCCGGCTCCCGGCTCTACCCGTCCTGGCCCAGCTGCCTCTGGACCTCCGGCTCCCGGCTTCGCTGCCGCCGGTTCCCCGGCTCCCGGCCTCGCCGCTGCCGGCTCCCGCCGCGTGGCACCCGGCGCGGCCGTACCTGTCTCCTCCGCTCTCGGCCCCGCAGCTCCCGGCTCCGTAGCACCTGGCTCTGCCGCTCCTGGTCTCGCCGCTCCAGGCTCCGCGGCTCCCGGCCTCGCAGCTCCGCGGCTCCAGGGGCAGGCTCCTGCTGGAGCCTCCGTCCTCCTCTGCTCGGGGTAGGTGGTTCCTTTTTATCTTCCCGCGCCGGTCCCGCATCGGCGTGGTTCAAGTTCCGGGAAACCTTAAGTTCCCGGCCGTGCTTCCGGGTCCGGACCCGGAAGCGGGGCGGAACTCCGGGGCTCCCCACTCGGGCCGGGCCCCCCAGGGCCCTGGCCCCCTCACAACTACAACAGGCAAGAATGTTTTTTGCACACTGGATTCCTATTTGAAACGTTTGGGTTTATCTTGGGAAGGTATTTGCAAACCTAACACCAATACTGTGTAGCATCCTATGGCACTTTATAAAGGATCTCCCAGCATCCCATGTTTCTGTGGCACCCCGGTTAAGAAGCATATATTAAAATACATCATCAATGTTAGTTTAGGTAGGTATGTAGGTAGAGTGGGGGGAAATCAAAGAGAAGGAAACAGGGAAATATCTTTAAATTTAAGGCACTCAAATCCTCTTTCTTTCACCGGACCAGGTGTATTGCAAGACTGCTATTCCATTAATTAAAGAAAAATATTCCAGTCACAGACCAATTCCATATCACAACCATTTTTTTTTATTAAGCACGGTTCTATTTACATCAAAAGTGCAAGCACTTCATTCACACAAATCATATTTGCTATCATAATGATAACTTTTAGAAGTAAAACACAGAATGATGCTGCCTTTGTCATCCTTCTCCGTACTGCTCTTTCCTACTGGATCAAACAAATATCAAAGTGGAAACAGCAGCCGGGAAGAGATTGTTAACAGAAACATTTCCAATGGACCTGACTAGTGTGAAAAGAGTGTCAGGAAGGCCAAAGGGAAGTAGGTTACAGTTATAAAAATGGTAAATCATAGAATCATAGAAAATTAGGATGGGAGAGAACTCAGGAGGTCACATCTAGTCCATCCGCCTGCTCAAAGCAGGACCATCCCCACTAGGTCATCCCAGCTAAAGCTTTGTTGAGTTAAAAGAAATAAATTAAATACATTAATCTGAATAAATAAAATATAATAAGCTTGTTTTCCTTGATCATTCTTACATCTGGTATTTTTTTCACAACATTATTATTGCAGTATATGATGAAAATTCAGGCAATATGTAAAGGAAGAAGAGAGTCCTCTAATGTCATAACTATTGAAGTTCTCATCCAGCAGCACTGTATATCTATTCTGCAAAGCACATGGTTGAGTTCCCATTAATTTCAGAGGCTTAAACATTCAGCTGAATCAGGGGCCTACAAAAACATATTCTTTCTACAGTATTTATGTGCTAAAAGAAAGCATCGCAGAGATAATGAATAAAATAGAGTTTAGGGGTTGATCCACGTCAGAAAGTTGCCTGAGATACTTGCTCAGGATACTCGGAAGAAACATTTTTTTAAAAGACATGTGATGCAGTAGGATCTCTCAGATTGCTCTGAACAACGCAACATGCATGTAAAGTACCCTGAAATTATTTCTAATTGATCAAAATTATACACTCCACTTTTATGTGGTGCCAGGGCATTTAAGTGTCTGTTAATATTTAGGTACTCAAAAGAGTCAACATACATTAAAAAGTTTTAGCTTGGGCTTTGATTTTTAAAATTGCTACATTTAGCGCATGTTGATGATCAGAAGATAGGGGCTGACGGTCCTCTTGGGACAACATGCGATGCTTTCATCGGAATTTTGCTTTTTTTTCTGGAGTATAAATACATTCCTTGATATTACTGTTGGGTCTTAGCCTACATTCAGAATGCCTCTCTTGGAACAGATGATTAATTTAATGTTTCATTAGCATGTTTTAGCATGGGTTTCACTTGGTTTTAATGCCTGTGCCTCAAAAAAAAGAAAGAAAAGCAACCCAAGCCCTGACAGAGGGACACCAGTACAAGCTGAATTGATCCTCCCTTGCATCAGAATGAATCCTCCAAGGCAAGATCACTCCTTTAACAAGAGCCAATGAAAGTATCTACACATTTCACTTCTCTTTCAACTTCATAAGCTTGAAAATTCAATTAGAATTAGCACTCATGCTACATTGCTCTTACTGTCATGGGTAAAACCTGGGTGAGATTATTTTAATTAAGCATCAAATTAAGCCTGCCACAACCTTTGATACCACAGTTGAACATGAAGCATTGGGGTTGTTGCTGTCTCTGGTAATGTCTCTTGACTTCTTGCTGTTTTCCATTGCTTTAGGTCACCCATTGCATACTATTTGTATGCTCAGGGGTTTTAGGGGCAGAAACAGCATTTAGGAGACCATTACTGAGCATACCCCATGTGTTATGTTATTAAAATTATTGCTGCTGCAAAGACACTTCAATTATGAGATAAAAAATACAGAGGGAACTAAAGAGCTCAAAGGGTGGACACCTCTTGTGGAAAATAGAGAATCTCTTAAGAACCTTTTTGGGGGAATTTAATCAGCAAGAAGCCAATTATCTATTACCACCAATTACTTCCATCACTTCAGCTGACACACTGATCATGTTTTATGCTGCCACTTAATATTAGCCTCTACTACCATCACATTTTCCACACATCTCTTAAGCTTTTGTAAAAGTGGATCGCATCATCATTATTTTGCTACAGGAAAAGTGAGAAAGACACAATTTCAAAGGCTTCTTGAAGTCCACAGGAAAAAAAAAATAGATGGCAAAAGAGGCAAAGCACATGAGATATAATAACAAGGTGCAATATTCAAAGTACAAGTTCCCAGCACAACAGATGTAGGTAAGAGTTCCCCAAGCAGATATTTATTTTCTGGCCCAACAAATACGGGGAGTAGAATTGGGTTAAATTCTCTCCCCCCCCCCCCCCCCAAAATATATATATATACACACACATACATACACACACTTGGCAAAAAAAGGAGGATTTAGGCAATATAGACTTATTTGTAAATTCAAGTCAATATTATCAAACAAGGACCTTTATTCATTTATTTTATTTCAGTCATACACAGTTTACATATGGAGTTTTACTTTTACCAATAGACCAGGAGGTCTGAATGTACCCACAATATGGAAGACCTAGGTTCATTATAACCCATGGTCTCATGGATAGGATAGGCATATGATGGGAAATTACGGTACAAATCCTTGCTTTGAATCAGGTAGGGAATAAATTTGGACATTAGCCTCTTAATCTTGCAGGCGAACTATCTATGCACCAGGCTATAGATTCCTTTCACTCATTTTTTCTGGCTTAGTGAATATTCAGTTAGTCTGTAGAAAGCAAAATATTCCCAGCAGGAGATGGAGGTAAGCACATTCCAGTACACGCTACTGCTTGGTGGTTGAGCACTTTCCTGAGAGATGTAGGTCCAAATCCTCTTAGAGAGAGAGAAGAGACTTAAAGGTTTCCCATATCCTGGGTGACTTCTCCAAGTCCTTTTTTTAGGACTTTGCTTACCAGCCCTATTTTATGATGAGTTAAAAAGTCTATTCCTCCATTTCCACTATTTTCCTTTTGCTGAAAATGTCCGAAGTCACGACAAAATATTTTCTTCAGGGGATGGAGGTGTTCTTTGCCGGCTTGCTTGTTTTTTGGATTTCTTTTTCTGTTTTGATGATGAACACCAACGTACTTTCATTTTGATTTGGATCAGCACATTGTCCCCTCATTTCTTAGCTTGACAGACAGAACTGTTATTTGAACAACCCCACTTGGAACCATGAAAAGGTAGCACAACTGATCCCCAAACGAAGACGATATACCTTTCCACACTGTGCCGTCCTACTGGACCATGGAGGACAAGCACGTGTGACGCCAAAGGAAGCACCATCCAGTGTTCCTTGGCTAGAATGAAGGATATCACAACTAGGTGGCTATGAAAGGGAGTTTGTTAGGGGAATTCACTATAAAAGAAAGCCAAATCCTCTTTCCACAAGCCCAGTTCCTGCCATATACCTGTATGTGATATGGTCATTACACAGCAACATATTATGACTTGAAAGAAAGAAATCTCTTTCCACTGCTGCTGTGGCACTCCCAAAGGTTTTCAATGAATAAAACATCAAATCATAATTTTATTTTTTTCCCCATTATGGTAATGTATTCAAGAGCATTAAGTAAAGTTGAGATATAAGTCAGGAGAGCTTTAGCTGTTAAATCTGGGAAATCCCAGCTGAAAATATAAAAGATTATACAGTTATTTAAAAAGAAAATGGGGCACTCAAAGAATCCATACCACATGCAGTTAGCTTTGGAGATGATCCTCAGAGCTGACTTACTGGCACCTCTTTTTAAGGCTAAGAATTCAACTCACCTAATGGATAACACTGGAAGAACTAAAGGCATTACTCCCTCCAACAAGAGCTAGAGGTGTTAATTTTCCAGCTGTTCATTTTCATATCCAGTGTCTTTATCATTTCTATCTTAGATAGGTCTGGGTTCTCATTGTAAGTAAAATTTACCAGCAGCAATGCAAGAAGAAAAGAAATCCCATTGCAAATTGACTGACAATAGAGTTCAGCAACAATCTTTTCCCTATTAATATGAGTGGATTATTAGTTTAAAAGATTTATTTGTTTGCTTTTTTCATTAATAAGGAGTGGGTTTAGAGACTAGACAAAAACGTATCTGTATTCTCTATATTAATCATGTCTAGCTATAAGGCTAAATTATTCCTGGGAGGCACAATATTGTATTTGGGCCTGTATGGAATCATATGCCCAGTCCTTTCCGACTCTTCTTCATTCTTCTATAGCCTTTTGTTTCATGCATTTCTTTTTCTTTGATGAGGGAAATGTGCTGCCTTTTTCATGTGTACACCAGCCAAGAGAGAGAAAAAAAAGACAGCAAGGACAATGTCTGCTTCCTGTTTTATACAAGATAACACAGTTACTGATGCAAGAAAATTGAATGTAGTGAGAGAAGGGTTGAAGCTGCACTACAGTAGTTTTCCTAAATATCCGAAAGATGCAAGTTGTGCCAGGTTTTGGGGAGAGTAATGACATGCAAAGTGGCTAGAGCATAGGAACCTTCCTGTATTTCTTTGAGATGGTCATCTGTATAACCCATGGTGGAATTTGAATTTGCCATTATTCTGGTAAGACCTCCTAGGATTAGGGCTGAAGTATACACTACCTACATTTTCCCTCAGATGAATCCTTCCGTTTTTGCTCTGACCTCAAAGATGAGTGAGTATTTTCTGTGAGACCAGGGAGAGACCATAAGTTTACAGTTCAACACAGTTAGAGACCACTGCGTAGGTTCACATTCACTGGGGTGGCCAACCTGCAGCTCCAGAGCCACATGGGGCTCTTCAGAAGTTAATATGCATCTCCTTGAAACTTTGCACAAACACACAATGTATCATAATGGCTATGGAAGCTGATCACCATGTGCTTGTGCAAAGATGCAAGGAGATGCATATTAACTTCTGAAGAGCTGCATGTTTGGCCACCTCTGGATGTTATACCCAGAGAGGTGGTTCCAGAGCCGTAGGTTGGCCACTCCTGGATGTTGCATGCCTTACCATGTAAAATAAGGGCCAAACATGCTTCTGACTTAAACCTACTACATGTAGAGTGAAGTCAGTGAAATTACTCTGAACAGAAATAAAAACTGGTTTGAAATCTACCTGTAGGCTACACCCTGGGATTTCTCTCCTTTTCCTTCCTCTGGTTTGTCTTCTCTGCTTCAAGAGCAAGATGTTTATCTCAAAGGGGCTGCTTGGCTGAAGTTGCTTCAAATTGGAGTCAGTTAGCAGCCAGCTCCTTCCAATTCTTGGTGTCAGCATCTGTTTTTTTGTTGTACGCTCTCAATGGGTCCTTGTAGCATTTCCTTTGGCCACTGCAAGACAGTAAGTGAGCATCCAGCCTCTCTCAACTCTTGAGATTGGTGTCTGTTTTCTGCAGGTATGCCTTCAATGTGTCCTTGCCATGTTTTCTCTGGCCACCAAGAGATCCCAGGCTGTAACTAAACTGGGAATAGAGCCCTTATTTTTGGATTTGAGTCAAGCACCCACATACAATGTCCAGTCCAGCAAAATTGGTGCTATCAAAGAAAGTGTAGAGGCAGTCCTTGGACTTACGACATAATTGGTTCCTGAAAACTGCATCTTAAGTCAAAACGTTGTAACTCGGAACCATTTTTGCCATAGAAAACAATGTTATAAATGGGGATTGGTTCCTGAACCAGGTCCAATACCCTATTTTCACCAAAGATAATCCAGAATTTTGTATTCAATTGATTATAGATGAATGGGGGCTGGATTATCTTCCGAGATCCCTTCCATCTCTAATGTCTATAAATAATATAGCTACATTAAGCAGACAAGGTTCTTTGGGTGTCTGCGTATGTCCTTAGACCAGCACGGCTACAACCTACACCACTATATCTACATAAATGCATTTATATTGTAAATAGAAAACATATTAATTTGCAAGAACTTCTTTGAGGTGACTCTGCTGGACTTTTTGAAGGCCTCTTGGTTGGACTTTTTGAAGGGTTTCTGGCTGGAATCTTCTCAGGAGTCTTGGCTGCATGTTTTTCTGGAGACTTGTCTGCTTTCTTAAAGAAAGTGTCCAAGGAAATTTGGACAGATGATCTCCAGGGACATGGGTGATGCAGTGAACTTGTTCGCTGGTGTGGTGTTGCGTCAGATCAAGTGTTGTAAAGTCAAAACTGGGTGTCAGTTTATAAACACTGTAACTTGGAATGTTGTAAGTCAAAGACTGTATTAACAAAAATATATCAAAGTCAGAAAAGCAATCTGGGATCCCTTTAAAATAAAAGTGACAGTGACAAGTCCTTGAAGGTCTTTTGAAGTGCAGAGAATAGTGTCCCCATTGTTATTATTTTAGTAACAGTATCATCAGTAGGCTGCCATGAGAATCCAAGCCAGATTGTTCTAGGCACTGTAAAAACCCTAATAGGACAAAGTCTCTGCCAAAGATATCCTGAAAGTAAAATAGACGAGACAGTCTGAGGGAAACAGAGTCACAGAGATTTTCTGTGGTCACAGAGCTCAGGAAATGATATTAGAACTCAGGACTACACCCTGGGAGTGGCTGGTGTTGGGGAATAGGGGTGCGAGCGCACCCTGCCCGTCCAAGTCCGCTGACATGCTTCATAGGGATAACGTTGCTAATTCAGCTGCTCTTGACTTATCCCCAGTGCTTGCTCTGTAGTCCCCAGTCACCGTGGAGGCCTACAGATGAATGGCAAGCCTAAACCAGCCTCACAAGTGAACTTCCAGGAATGGATCATCTCAGTGGACTCAGGTGCATTGGGCGTGGATGACATGTTTGGCCCCATCTTACCAGGGACACACCAGTGACACCATATTGGCATGTCCTCAAGTCCCTGGCCAAGATTGTAAGCACTAGATTGCTTTCACACACCTGTTATCAGGAACCAATTCACTGGCATAAAATGCTTTGGAAATACATCTCTGACTAATATTTTTTTCCCTTTCAATTTGACAGCCCTTGTGGGTTTTCCCCCTTCCTTTGTGTTCACAATTACTGACACACAAAATGTAATTTAAAGCTATGACTTTGATATTAAAAAATGAGAGTGGGAAGTAATAACACATCACAATGGAAACCAGTCTAAGTGGTTTACTGTCACGGATAGGGAGGGGTTGGGGAGAGCAAACATCTATTGCATTATGTCATCTGATGTGCATGTGTGTAACGTGCTACTTACAAAGAGAGGCTAACTGCACCGGGGGCAAGTTCAGGGAATGATAAGGACAGCAGATAGGCAGGGGATGAAACCAAAGTGCCTTTCTCACAATGGCATTGCATTATCCCTTTCTCTCCTTTCCCATCTGCCCAACTATCTTGACAACAATAACAGCCTGTTCCTGTTGACAAGTGTAACAATAAAACTCATCTTTCCAAATAGAAAAAGAGTTTGTACTTTTGAAGCGGTGTTATCAAAATCCATGGCAGAGCCTGAACACGTGAAAATGAAGATGCATCCCTTTTGCGAATGAAGCTTTCCATACCCATATATGAATTACAGTGCATTCCTCTTCATTCTATGCAGGCTGCTTTCAATCTTCAGCATGCCACGAAAATAAAGCTATACAGACACTTAGCCCTTAGGTTCGTTTGCTTTGGGGATACCCTTACAAACAGCCTGCTGAAGTGTGAATTTGGCTGAATAAGGCAAACCTTCCCCTGGGATGGGGCAAATCCGAAATTCTGACCCTGATGCTAGAGTGGTTTATTCTTTTTATATTAAACAGTCAATGGTTATAAATACCAAACAAAACAAAATAAAAACTCAGAATTTTTTCTGGCAGCAGGGATACTTTCCAGGTCTGTCTTCCCCTAAGGGAGTACAACTCCATCCAGCCTAACCCAGAGCTCAACAATTGGATCATTTTCCCGGGTGTTAGGGCTTTGAAACTCTTCAGAGTGAAGAGCTACTAGGATCTATGGGTACTTTGACTACACATTATTATGTAAAGGTTGGGCATATCCCCCTCCTCCAGCAGCTGTATTTTTTAATTGAGCTTCATGTCTGCTTTCTGCATCAGACTTGCTCTAGGCACATTGTACCACCACCTGAGGAATTAGAATTGGATCATTCCTAGGCTCTTTCTAGTGCCAATCAAGATCACAGCAGAAATTTGGTGGAAGTTAAGGCCAAAATGGACATGTTTAATGGATGTGGGTGCCCAAGTGGTTTTGTGTCTGCTGGAATGAGCTTTGTTCATGTCTAATTTAGGAACATAAATTCTTTTAAGACACCCATTAAAGAGCTTACAAGATCAATTTGGGCCTGTCTGTCACAGTCTGTGGGACCAACTGCCATGCCCCATAATTTTCATGAGGAACTGCAACAGCTCAGTCATCAGGAGAGTTAAATGCGCATGAAGGAAGATTCATTCCAGCTAATTTATTTTTCCTATAGAACACTTCTATTTTGATATAACCCTGTGAGAGAATCTGTCCTTCTATGTGTCTGAGCAGCCCTAGTAGAGGAAGGTTGCTTCTAATTCTTATCAGTCACTGTTCACATTTGGGCCAACGTCTTCCTATGCTAGTTAGCAACCTATGGCACACAGGCCAAATCCAACTTGCATTGCTATTTGATCCAGCCTGCAGACATGGCGCTTTGGCAGCATTCAACAGCATGGGGCTTCAGTAGCAGTTGCTTTTTCCTGCCACCATGAGGAAACGTAGAAGTCGGGGCTGGGTCCTACCGCCCATCCAGCCAGCCAGCCAGCCAGCCAGCCACCTCTACCCTGAACTGAGTTAATCTGGCCGCAGCCCTAAGAGGTTACTGGCCACTGTTCTGTGCCAGAACATACAAACGATCTAAACCTAGCCTCTCCGTTCCATCAAACACTTAACTGGAGGCTAGTTTGCAAATAATTAGGCCAAACTCAGCTACAATTGTGTGAAACTCCATTAGGTAATTTCATTATTTATCTCTCAGTTAACTTGATTCCTGGGCTTGCTGCTTTATCTCTGTCATGTTCACAGCAAAATCCAGATTTATCCATGCACTATGGTAGACAGGGGAGATACTGAGTCAAGATAGCTGTCAATTTTCAAGATTATTAGTAAGTACTGGGGCTCTGATCCTTTTTGAGGTGACAGATAAGAGTTCAGTTTTAACTACCTCCGCCTCATATATCTATACAAATGAAAAAGAAGTCTTCCAAAGCTGTCAAAGTATAAGCAATTTATATGTATTTCAATGGGATTGTATTAATTATATGCATGTCAAGGGGACTTATGGCAATGGGTCTAGTGTGACCCAAGAAACGTTAGGCACAGATCTGCCTCCTGCTCTTTTGCTCATTAATAAAGATTCTGGAAATCATCCGTGTCAGGCAGCCAACTGTTTTATATACCAACTGGACAAAGAGAAATCCAATTCTACGCAAGAATAAAAGATTCAGATTGTGCATCATAGTAGGGTGCAGTCTGGTAAGTTTTCCTTTATTTCAGGGATGTACTTATACCACTGAGGAATTTTATTTGGGGACTGTTTATTTCTAAGAGGAGTTTCGCCTTATTGACCCAGAGCAGCCCAACCTTGTGACAAATACACACAGGGCCATTGAACACATGTGTGAATTAGCACCTGGCCAGACTGCTATGGCTTCATAGATTCACCTGGCCTTGTGAAGCACCAACAGTAATTGTTTTTATTGCAGCAGTATTTAAGTTCTGAAAGATACAATAGCCCGGTCCTGCTGTGATTACTCATGTGAGTGAAACTTGAGTTAGCCCACTAGTTTTATGAGGCTATTCACGCAACTGTGGAACATTTAAAGGAATAATGATTACAGAAGAACATCCCCATCTGTAGCTTTGATCCTAGGTGAAATCTTATCATTTACTCCTGTTTTTCACTGCTACAAAAAGTTCCCTTAGCCAGGTCACACAGTTGAAAATAGGCCTTTTCTGGTATGAAGTGGCAGGCTTTTGCATTTAAAAAAAACCCATGAGTTTGTGCACAGGCTTCAGCATGTGCAATTCAGGAGCCAGGGGCCCAGCTGAGCTAGAATTCTCCACTGGTGCATGTAAATGATATTTGACTTGGTTAGACATAAGCTCACCCTGTGTGCGTACATATTTTTGTTTGGTTTTCCCTTCCAAAAAAGCTGAGCTCCTGTAATTGCCTCTGATAATCAACTGCAAATGTTAGGGACTTAATTTTCTGTTGAAGAAGACATCTGTGATTTACACATTTGTGCTATACTCACCTGTCCTACAGTCACACTCAGTTGCATGCTTTTCTTGCACCATGCAGCTTGCCCTCTTGACTGCCCAGTGAGCCACTTCCAGCAGAAATGATAAAAGCGTGCTCTAACCCATTTAGCCTATACACTGATGGTTTGGGCCTTGTAATGGGAAGTGGAATATGTGAGACTGACTCGTCTCAAAATAGTAAGGGGCTAAACCAAGATTTTGATCTTCCAAGACAAAAGCTGTATACCACAGCAAAAAAGCCCCCAAATTCAGAGACAGCCATATAGATGCCATTCATATCAGCTAGCTATAGGAGTCTCCCCTTCCAGTAACAAGGTGATATGAGTCAACCCTGAGAATCCTCCAGGTCTCCCCATGCACTGTATAGGAAGCCACAGCACTTAAGTCAATTAATTTGCATCACCTTTCTGAGGCAAGATGCCTACATTGTAGGCCTTCGAGGTCAGATTGGATCTGGATCCAAGCTCAGAAGAGACCACTTTGACGGCTAGTCTCACCTCCTATATCCAAAGTCTGTAGAATCCTATTCCCAGAAGATGAATTGCATCAGGTCTTGAGGACCTTTGGGGAAACTGGTTGCTTATCAATTCAGGAGACCCACTTTATTGCCACAGGGGCCCTTCCAGTCCTATATGCCTATGTCTTTCAAAAACATATCCAATCTTCTTATAAAGAGTTCAAGCAATAGTGACTCATGCCCCTGATAAGCTTGTCCAGTGCTTAATTGCCCTTACTGCTAGGAAATTGCATGCTATTTCAAGATTAATTTTGTCTAACTTCATCTACTTAGAGGGAGGGAGACATTGGATCTCATTATGCTTTTGTCTGCATGACTTGAAAAGACTCCCGCTATCTGATTTTTCCCCATGTGTACTTGCTTATACAATAATCATGTTGTCTTACGCTGGAAAGCAACGTGGGTTACAATTTATATTCAGAATCATGCCATTTTACAAGGTACCTAGCAAGACTATTTATGAGTATTCATGAGCAAACCGTTTTCCTCCTACCTTGTAATCTAATGAACCTGACAGAGAGGTTCGATTTTCCCATCACAAGAACTTCATATTCTTATGCTTGTTTAAAAAGTTATGCAGATGCATTAGATGAAGCCACTTTGGTTATATAGAGGTTTTTCCACTACCAAGCCAGTATCAGGCAGCAAGTGAGAAAGTCTTAGTCCAGCATCTATATGCCCATGATTAAATATAGTATGCCTTGGTTGGCACCATATTAGGGTACAGGCAGACAAGCTATAAGGTGAAAGGGGGTATGAATGTATTGCACTTCAACTGCTTTACAGTAACTACCTCTGTGCATGCTCTTAGCCTGGAGTGATCCTCTCATTCACTGAAGCCAGTTACTTTTCAACCTCTTCGGTATAAGAGTGTGCACACAAAAAATTACCATGGACCTGACGTGGTAGAGTTCCAGACCCATTAATTGTATGGTATCTAATTCCTCTACCCACACCTTAATTTAAGTATCAATGCATTGCTGTTGTTTTCTACTACATAGGCAATATGGAAGGATAGTTGCTTCCATGCAAGAACAACTGACTGAATTTCCCTGGTCTATGTTATGCAGGAGGCTTGATGAGATGTTCATCCTGTGTTATTCAGAATGGCCTTTTCTGATCTCAATAATGCTGAGCTACTAGACTTGTTCTTAGCTTAAATGTGCTTATTAGAGCTGGTGTCTCCACTTGACTTTGATATACTTCTTTAATATTAGCACTCATACCCAGCATCCCTCCTTCATCAAAAAAAGAGAAGAAAACTGCCCAGAGGCAGATGGAATTAGGCTTAAATACTACCAAGTGAAGCTCTAAATAGTTAGCTGTGAGCATGCCTACATGAGACATTTACTGTGGAGTCGTCTAATTAGTTCTGCAGAAACATATCACCATCTACACATGCGGTGCTATTCGGCTGGAGCAACAAATTAACTCTGCTGCAGGATAGAGCTGCCAGACACACGTACTAACCTGTGGGAAAGTTATCTACTCTGCCACAATGCATATATAGGCACTGATGGGGCTGGATGAGCCATGAGGGTCCTACAGTGTGGGGAATACCTTCCAGATAGCCCCACACTGGAGCTCTAACCAACCCTTCTGCAGCAAGTTGATTTGGGTTGGAGCAGACCTGGCTGACAGGCTGACCCTCAGGGCTCCTTGCTAGCTGGGCATGCTCTGTCCCAGCTCAACCTGCTGTGGTTCTGTGCACATGTGCAAACACTGAGTCAACGAGCGATAAACTCCAGCAAAACAGTGCTGGAGTTTATTCAGCTGCCCTAATTGCACACGTAATCATGCCCTGTCATCCTTAATCTGCATTCAAGTGCCATCAATATACTCCTTCCCTTTCCCCATGCTACTTGGCACAGTCAAAAAAAATGTTAATCACATACATGTCCCTCTATCCATTATCTCCATGACATTTTAAGTTGCTTCCATATTCTCTACTACATCTAAGAAAGAGCAGCGAAGACTTCAAACTCAAGGTGTGTCTGGGCTCTAGTCCAACAAAGTCCTGGAGCTTATGCTTAAGTTTGAGCATATCAGTAGTTCTGCTGACATCAAAGCAGCAGCTTAACTTTAAGCAAAGTGCTTGAGTCATCTCATGGAAGTTAGAAAGGCAATTCAAATCCTTGTAGGGAAGAACAGCCCAAACTTACAGATTCACTCATCTCATTTCTCTATCAGGGTTATCATCTTTTATGTCTCAGCCCAGGCTGCGTCATCAACTATATAGTTTTTACTATGATTTCACATGAGTTTCTACTCCCTGAGATAAAGAACAGGAACTTTGTTCATCGTGGCTGCAGCCAGCTCAGTATTTTTCTGTGGCCCACCTGCCATTAGCACAGGATGACACTGCATGACTACCTCCTTAAATAACAAATGAGCAGCAAATGTGCATCGCTCTGTGTTCAGCCACTATAAGAGAGGAAAGGTTCACAGAGCTCTTCAGTACATCCAGATCACTTAAAAAGTATATTGGTTTATTTTTGTTTTCATGGGTACTGCTCTAGTCAGCAAGCACATTCTTGCCAAAGGCTTTCCATTTGTTAGGCCTTCTGTGACCTTTATGTTTTCAAATTAACTTTCCTTGTTGCTCTTTCTCGGCTTATGAAAGCATTCTGCTTAAATACCGCAAAACAGTTTGCAAAAAATCAGTCTGCATCTCACAAGTCTCTGCACCCTCCATCAAGACAGCCTAACTGATCTGATGGGCCTCAGTTCTCATAAAAGTGAGGATTTATTTGGTCTAGCTGCAGTTCTTATAACCCTGCAGGTTACTAATGGCCAATAGACATAGACATTTCGTGAGATGCTGCAAAATATATGTTTGTTTTGGACCCAAGAGGTAGCTCTTTTTAAATGACAAAAAACAAATGGTCTCATTTATAAAGGTTGCAGGTATTAAGTCAGAAGGTACAGTTTCAGACATCATGTGAGTTAATTATATACCTCTTACATGCTATGTGTACAGGCTGTAAACATCTACAATACAGGTTGCCAACATGATACATTTTGTTTTCCATTCAGGTATATATATTAGTGCCATGCACTTGCTATCAGGACAGCTGGTTCCTGTGAAGCAGTTTTTGCTCTCCCTACATGCTCCGTGAATATATCATTGTGGGACGTAGTGCATGAGCTTTAAATAAATATACAATGCCAAGTTCAAATTTGTCAGCCCCCCACCCCTCAAAGCCCTTCACAGCCCTGCCTCTCTCTACTTTTTTTTAATTTCTTTTATAAGCTCTGTTGTAACTGTCTGTACTTACCTGGCAAAGCCACCTTTCTCCACCCCATAGTCAGCCTGTCTTGCAAACACTTCTGTACCTTCTCCTATGATCCACGTTATAATTTAATTGTTTTTGGAAGTCGTTATTTTTTTTTCCCTTTCAAATGTCCATTTAAAAAAGTAATCTAAGAACTAGTGAATCTTTAAGAAAGCAATATTTGTGGGCACCTGTAAACTATAGAGGAAGGTGATAATGTTCTAAACTCATCAAAATCCTAGTTGAGGGCTATCCAGTGTTAATGTGGGTAGGGGTCATGTGCTCTCCCTCCCTGGCCATGCAGTGAATGGATGATACCATGCAGCGATGTCTTCCACAAGGATCCCTCATTGCATAGGCAGCACTACCAGACCCTTCCCCTCCCAAACCCTTCCTTGACAAATGACAGTGGGAGAGGCAGCTGCAGGGGCAGGAGGCTGCATACTATCTGGGACTGCCCCACCCTATCTTAAGTCAGACCTACTTTAACAATTATGTTTGCCTAAGATCTTAGGTGGCAGAAGAAGAAGAATAAAAGAGACTATGGAAACTATGGACTCTCATTTTTTATTACTTTTAGTTTGGCCTGGTAGAATCAGAAACTAAGATAGTTGCAAAATGAACTATAAGCTACACCTGACCAGCAAAATTAGTATAAATTAAATATAGAGACAACAAAAAATATAGCAAATACTGAGGCCCACTTTATTAAAAACCTGGCTCTCCTATTATTCATGTTTAATTTAACCTGTTTAAAGTTATCATACAAATATAAGCTTAGTACATGACAACCCTATATTTTTAGTGCGTCCAATTTTTATTAGTAAATCAATATAGTGTCTCTCAAATGTTCCATCTGTATAACAGTATACATTTATAACAATATAAGCATCTCTCAGGAGCAAATGCAAGCATCCCCAATTTGCTGCTTCTGTCCTGTGAGTCCTATTAAAACCCTAAGGAAAAAGCTTAGGCAGTTACGAGTCCTTCTATTGTGGTGTTCTGATAGTATCATTCTTATCCGGTGGAAAGAGGTTGTTGAACATGTGCCTGGAGGTGCTGGAATAGATTGGTGAACCTAGAGATGTTTCAATCATCTCCAAATCTCAGCTGGCAGGAGAAATGATAGCATGCAGAAATGGGGCTATACTAACAAGATGGATATAAATAAATGTGAGAAAACACAGACCATACAACTCCTGTCAGTCTGTGTAGTCTTGGAACAGTCACTTAACTTATGGAACCTATCCAGGGCTACAAAACAAGTGGTCATGTGTTCTTACTTCATGAGGGGAATGTAGTTGTGGTGGAAGCACAGACATGAAAAAGAAGAACCAAGTGGGAAAAACTCAGTGAAGCTGTGCCAATTTACAAACTCTGTGAATCTGGACCCATGGATCCTACTGTTTTCAAAAGGTTTTGAATGATTCATTCAATTATCCATTGAAGGAATCTGCCTGTTTAGACCTCTATGTCCACATGCAGTCTTCCAGCCAGTTTCCCCATCCTGTGCACCCATTGAAGAAAAAGATGCAAGGATGAGATGTTATTGCAAGGGTTGTAGCAGCTGAAGAAGTGCTTTGAAAAACCTCAAGGACAATTCAGAAAATCAGACCTCAACTCATTCAGGGAATTCATTGGCAAGATCTCCTGGGAAACCAGACTGATGGGGAGAGGAGTCCAGGAGAGCTGGCTGTGCTTCAAAAAAGCCTTACTGAGAGTGCAGGAACAAACTATCCCAATGTGCAGGAAGACTAACTAGCAAGTATGGCAGAAGACCAGCTTGACTTAGCAGGGAACTCTTCAGTAAACTAAATCATAAAAAGGAAACTTATAAGAAGTGGAAACTTGGACAAATCACTAAGGAAGTATATAAGAGCATTGCTCAGGCATGCAGGGATGAAGTCAAGAAGGCAACAGTGCAATCGGAGTTGCAGCTAGCAAGGGATGTGAAGGGTAAGAAGAAGGGTTTCTACAAGTATGTAGGTAGTAAGAAGAAGATCCAGGAAAGTGTGGGTCCTTTACTGAATGGGGGAGGCAACCCTGTGAGAGGATGAAGAAAAGGCTGAAGTGCTCAGTGACTTTTTTGTCTCAGTCTTCATAGGCCAGGTCAACTCCAAGACTATTGCACCAGGCAGCACAGTCTGGGGAGGAGGTGAGCAGCACTGGGGCTGAAAGAACAAGTTAGGGGCTACTTAGAAAAGCTGGATGTTTATAAGTCCATGGGGCTGGCTGAGATGCACCCAAGGGTTCTCAGGGATTTGGCTAATGTGATGGCAGAGACAATGGCCACCATCTTGGAAAACTCCTGGTGATCAGGATAGGTCTCGGATGATTGGAAAAGGGTAAACATAGTGCTCATATTTTAAAAAGGGAGGAAGGAGGATTCAGGGGACTACAGACCAGTCAGTCAGTCTCACGTCAGTTCCTAGAAAAATCATGGAACATGTCCTCCAGGAATCCATTTCTAAGCACTTGGAGGAGAAGGTGATTAGGAACAGTCAGCATGGATTCACTAAGGGCAAGTCAGGCCTGACCAACTTGATTGACTTTGAAGATGAGGGAACTGTCTCTGTGGATGCAGGAAGCCTGGTGTATGTGGTATACTTTGATTTTAGTAAGGCTTTTGATACGGTCTCCCACAACATTCTTGTAAGCAAGCTAAGGAAGTATGGGCTGGATGAATGGACTATAAAGTGGATAGAAAACTGGCTGGAGCATTGGGCTCAGAGAGTAGTAATCAAGAGGTTGATGTCTAGTGGGCAGACAGTATCAAGTGGAGTGTCCCGGGGTCAGTCTTGGGGTGAAAATTGCAGAGAGTCTAGTGGAGGGCAACAAAAATGGTGAGGGGGCTGTGGGACATGACTTATGAGGAAAGATTAAAGGAACTAGTGGGCATGCTAGAAGGGAGGAATTGGCTGCAATCAGACCTAGACAGGTTACGGGGTGGGCAGATGAGAATAGGATGGGATTCAACACTGAGAAATGCAAGGTGATACACTTGGGGAAGAAGAACCAGCACCATACCTATAGGCTGGGGAACTCCCTTCTCATCAGTGCAGAAGCAGAAAAGGATCTTGGAGTCATTATTGATACTAAAATGAACATGGGCAGACAGTGTGGGGATGTGGTCAGGAAGGCCAACCACACCTTGGCATGCATCCACAGATGCATCTCGAGCAGGTCCAAGGAGGTAATCCTCCCCCTCTATGCGGCACTGGTCAGGCCGCAGCTGGAGTACTGCGTCCAGTTCTGGGTGCCGCACTTCAGGAGGGATGAGCACAGAATGGAGAGGGTCCAAAGGAGGCCACTTGCATGATCGGGGGAAGCAGGGCAGGCCCTACGAGGAGAGGCTACGGGACCTGAACCTGTTCAGCCTTCACAAGAGAAGGCTGAGGGGGGATCTAGTGGCCTGTTACAAACTAGCCAGAGAAGACCAGCAGGCACTGGGGGAGTCCCTGTTCTCCCGAGCACTACCAGGAGTGACTAGGAATAATGGTCACAAGCTGGCAGAAGGTAGATTCACACTAAACATCAGGAGGCGCTACTTCATGGTCAGGGCAGCTAGGATCTGGAACCAGCTTCAAAGAGAAGTGGTGCTGGCTCCTACCCTGGGGGTCTTTAAGAGGAGGCTAGATGAACATCTTGCTGGGGTCATTTGACTCCAGTACTCTTTCCTGTCATGGCAGGGGGTCAGATTTGATGATTCGCTCAGGTCCTTTCCAACCCTACCAAATATGAAACTATGAAATTAGGTTTATTTCATTTAGAGAAGAGAAGACTGAGGAGGGAATTAATAGCAGCCTTCACTTACCTGAAGTGTGGTTCAAAAGAGGATGGAGCTGAACTGTTTTCAGTGGTGGTAGATGACAGAACAAGGAACAATAGTCTCAAGTTGCAAGAAGGAAAATTTAGGTTAGATATTGAGAAGAATTTTCTCACTAAGAAGGATAGTAAAACATTGGATAAGGTTATCCAGAACGGTGGTAGAAGCTCCATCCTTGAAGGTTTTCAAAACCTGGCTAGACAAAGGTTTGGGATGATCTAGTAGGGGATGGTCCTGGTTTGAGCAGGGGGTTGGACTAGATGACCTCCTGAGGTCTTTTCAAACCATAACTTTCTATGATTCTATGAATTGCAAACAATCCACCCACCCCACGAGCACTTTCTTATATGGAACTGCAGTGATCTAATTTGTCCTCCCTTTGGTTTCATGCATCCATTAGACTATTAGGATGACATGACCTCAGAGGTGCAGTATACAAGTGAATCTAAGATCATTCCATCCCTGGGCTTTTTTATATGTGGTCCTGATGCAGCACTGGGTGCTTTTTGTTAGTGAACCACACTAATTAAAAACACCCACACTTCAGAATATCAGGACCGCAGCCTCCCCCCGTGATGAAAAAATGGCAGCAGAATGATTTGAACTAAAGCACATCAAATGTGTTTTAGTTCAAAGTGCACCGCCACCATTTTCTCATTGCAGAGATGTGTTGCACTGCCGATACATGTGATGCGTGAGGCTGCACATCGATTTACATATTCTGTCAGACTCAATTAATTGAGTCTGCTCTGATGCACTGGATTTCCAGTGCATTGGAGCAGGCTCCCCACATATGTGTAAGTGTCCCCCATGTCCTGGGATTGCCATTTGTTGCAGAGTTAGCTGCGGGGGGGGGGGGGGGGGGGGGGGGGGGGGGGGGAGGGGGGGAGGGCTCATAAGTATTTGGTAAAGCCAGTAGTTTGGACACCAAGCTGAACTTTTCTATGGCCCAGCCAGATTGCTATTAGATTTGCATGATCCATGGCATAGGGATATGTCTTGGTACTTACTTTTCAGAAACTGAAATTAGACTCTCCTGGGTGTCACCTTATTTTCTTCTGAACCATATTTTTGTGGAAATAATAGGAGTGGTATGGGTAGCTCCCCTGTTCCGAATAGAAGTAGTAGTTTAGAGTCAGTGTAACTGTTGTGCCAGCTAATTAATTATTTTCCAGGTGCAGAGCTTGTGTAACTATGTATTTTTTCAAGTCAAGACCCTTTCCTTATAATGGTGAGCAACAGTTTCACTGCACACTGGAATAATTTGTCTTTCTTACTTCTCACTAGAGCCTGGAAAGAAACAATTTTCCAATTTCCCAGAAATATTTAATATACCATTTTTTTTTTCCTTTCTCAAATTGGGACAAAAAGTCAAAATATGTATCCGTGTTGACAATTATTTTATCTAGGATTTGCTGTGCTTCCACTATTTAGAGTTTTCTCTACACCAGAATTCTCTGTGAAACCTCTGTGGAAAGGAAATCATTCTTTTTTTTTCCTTTTAAAGAACATTTTGAGAATTACTTTGATAAAGAATGTAAGAACTAAAAAACCTCACTTTTGTTCAAAAATAATTAGAATTTTTAACAGGGAAAAATATGTTGATAAATTCCTAACCAGTTCTACTACATATCACTGAGTCCACTATTCATAAAGGATTCATGGTGCAATTCTTTAATATACCACATGCATTTTCTAAAAAAAAATTCTGGTAAGGCTGTCAATTAATCTTGGTTAACTTGAGTGATTAACACTTTAATCATTGTTCGCAATGTTTTTTTTTTAAACACATTAATCATGCACATAGTTTTGGAGCCTGCACCCAGGCTCCACTCCACTCCTCTGGCATCACTGCTGCCTCTGGGCCACCCAGCTGGGCAGGGGTGGCAGCTCAGAGGACTACAGGGCAGCCCAGGTGTAGGATCCAAGCTGCTGCAGCAGTGGGGGAGAAGGGGCATGCACAAACACAGACACAAACACAGAAGAGCAACCTCAGCTTGTACATAGCCAGGAACACAGCCCAGGAAGCATGTAGAGCAGCACCCAGCAAATAAGTCTGTGAGAGAGAAGGGGAATGGGAGAGGGGGGGGAGTGGCAGGGAGGCAGATTGAGGCTTCCACAGTGAGGGAGAGGGTGGGGCAGGGACAGGGACTGGGGCTGGGGCTGGGGCTGGGGCTGGGGCTGGAATGAATGGCACCCTGGGGCTGGGGCAGATTGTGAGGTAGAGGAGGACATACCCCCCCAGATTTGTTTGCAGAGTGGAGGCAGGCTGCAAGCTGGGGCTTTCTGCGCTCTGCTGCCTTTGCCCCACGAGATACAGACTGGCTGTGCCATATGTCCTGTGCCCATCTAGCAGTGGGAGGCTCAGCATAGTGTTGAGCAGCTCCGGAGGAATGACAACAGGGTGCAGAGCCCTGAGCCCATGTGCACGGCCCATCTCCACCTCCCCTGGGGGTGCACACAGCAGCAGGAGCAGCACCCCTCCCCCTGTGCCTGGACCACAGCTCTATCCCACCACCCTGGGGCCTCATTCACTCTAAACCCTGCCTCACACCCTCCCTCATCTCGGTGACCTTGATCTGCCTTCCCCTGCCCTTCCTTCCCCCACCCCCTATCCCATCCACAGTCTTACCTGCTTGGAGGTGTCTGTGTGAGTCTGTGCATGTGTGCCTATACATGTGTGTCTGTTTCTCTGTTTCATTATGTGCGTTTGTCTATGTGTGTGTGTGTCTGCTGCTCACTCCCAAGCCACAGCCCCCCCCCAACACTGCTTCTGTCCCTCACTTCTGACCTACAGTATCCCACATCCTGGCAGGACATGCAGGAACCCCTTCCCTGGGCTCCAAGTCCTCATACACACACAGTTTTTACCTATGTGATTAAAATCATAACTAACTGCGGCTATTTTTTTTTAATCATGCAACTGATTGTGATCAAGTTTTTAAATCATTTGACAGCCCTATTTTCTGGACATGAAAAGGATAACCTCTTCCCTACTACATATGGGGACAGATCCTATATGAGTTCTTAAGCACAAAGCAGTATGCTGATTTCATGTACCCTAAATGGGAGACATATAACTTGCTTGTAATAAAAATATGGTCGTGTAAGTTGTGCAGTGCATACATCTTAATAGTATGATCTATCCTTTCCTTTCATTGCTAGAATTTTAGCACTATTACAGTGTAGGTAATTTCAGTTAATGCAACACAATTATTCCTTATAAATTGGATTTCTAATATTTTTTTATCTAAGATGCACACATTCAAAAAAAAGATACATAACCCTTAAAACGTTACAAAATGAGATTAAGTAACCCTCATATACTATGGTTTGACTTAAATATTTTATATATTTCTGTGGCAGTGCACTTTCAGTGCCTGCCACTTTAAGGCCTGAGTCAGGCAGCCAGCAGATGTTTGATTGCGGCAGCCATTTTAGAACACTGGCTGCCTATATAAACACAGCAGTTTGCTGCTGCTTTCAGCCCAGGCAGAAACATCTCCTGGCTGAGCTGTATGGAACATCTAGCAGTTAGGAGCTGGAGGCTCTTGGTTCTGGGCATGACCGAAGATTGTACCCTGCCAGGGAAGGGTGGCCTAGTGGGGCTCCTGGTGGTGCAGGAGTCCCCAGGAAATGCCAGGCCAGTTATCACCCCGGTGAAAAGGGAGGAAGGGTGCCTTAACCCCAGCCACCATCTTTGAGTGGGCTTGGGAGGCAGGAGTGGGGCCAGGCATGGCTGTGGCCACCTAAGCCCATGAGGGGGGCATAAGACCCTGGGGAGTGAGTGTAGTCGGGCCAGGCACAGCAAACAGAGTTTCACATGAGCCTATGGAAGTGGTCAACCTGAAGGTCCTGAGAGAGAGGATGGTGTAGTGAGGCCTGGGGGAAGAGGGCAGAGTTGTGTGGCCACACACAGAGAAGGGCTGAATGGGAGTAGGTCTAAAGGGCTGTGCGTAAGTGAGGCCTGAGTAGGGCTGAACCAGAAATAGGCCTGAAGGGCAGTCCCAGGGATGCATTGAGTAGGGCCAAACCAGGAATAAGCCTGAAAAGCAGCAGAAGGGCCAGCCCTGTGAGTAGTTGTTTGGGAAGATGATAAGCAGACCCCAGGGTGGGGCATGGTGCAGAGGCCCTAGAGTGGGCATGGTAGGAACCCCATGTGAGGGAAGTAGGCCAAGGTAGGTCTTTGGACACCTGAGGCTGTAGTTGAGCCAGAGGCTGAGTAGGGGGCTCAGCCATAGTGTAAGGGATGAGTCCTGACCTGGGTAAATTCTCCACTGCTAGGAGGCTGAGTGTGGGTTGAAAATAAGACCTGTAGTTGAGCATAATGACCTTCTGCTCCAGGGCAGGAATGAGAGTCCCCGTGAGACCCTGGAACACCAGTCATGGTGTGGGATAAGAGTGTCATGTGGATGCCATCTGCGAGGCATGGGCTGCAGTGTAGGGAAGGTCAGAGCTGCAAATAGCACCCCCTGGCATCAGGGTATGTAATGGGCAGTCTCCCACATTTACCATCCATTTACAGAAACACTAAAGTAGTGGCAGGCAAGACAGGGTGGATTGCCCCATAGATTTCATAGTTTTTATAGACATTAGGGCTGGAAGGGACCTCAGAAGATCATCAAGTCCAGCACCCTGCCCAAAGCCAGGAAGTCAGCTGGGGTCATAGGATCCCAACAAGATAAGCATCCAATTTGCTCTTGAAAGCCTTCAATGTAGGTGTTTGAACGATCTCCAATGGCAGTCTATTCCAGACCTTGGGGGCTTGGACAGTAAAGAAATTCTTCCTTATGTCCAGCCTGAAATGGTCTTGCAGTAGTTTATGACCATTCAACCTCGTCAACCCTTGGGGCGCTCTGGTGAACAAACATTTCCCCAGATCCTGGTGGTCACACCTGATAAACTTATTGGTGTTCATCAGATCACCCCTGAGCCTGTGCTTTTCCAACTAAAGAGCCCCATGGCTCTCAGCCTGTTGTCGTAAGGTCTGTTTTCCTGACCTCTTATCATGTGCGTGGCTCTCCTCTGGACTCTCTCAAGCTTCTCCACATCCTTTTTGAATTGTGGAGCCCAAAACTGGACGCAGTACTCCAGCTGCAGCCTCACCAAAGCCAAGTATAAGTGGAGAATGACGTCCCGGGATTTGCTTGAGAAGCATCTTTGGATGTAAGTCAGCATTTTGTTCGCTTTAGTAACTGCAGCATCTCATTGCAGGCTCATGTTCATCTTGTGGTCAATGATGACCCCCAAGTCTCTTTCTTCCACAGTGCTAGCCAGTATAGCACTGCCAAGCCTATAAGGAAGCTGCAGGTTTTTCTTCCCAAGGTGGAGAACCTTGCATTTTTTGGTGTTAAACACCATCAGGTTCTCATCCGCCCATTTGCTGAGCTTGTCCAGGTCAGCCTGGATCATCCGCCTGTCTTCTGGTGTGGATGCTTTACCCCAAAGTTTGGTGTCATCGGCAAACTTGGCCAGTCCACTCCTGACTCCAATAGAGACAGGTTGGTTGGCCGGCAAGAGATCTGGCCCCAAAAAATGCCCCGTCACAATTTCCATTCATGTTTTCATATTAACTTTCATTTCTTTCATATTTTCCAGTTTACTGTATTTAAGGCATGATGAAAAAGGAGACAGACCTATCCAAGATAACAGTCCATTATGCCTTAGTAAAATCATCCATTTTTATTAAGCTCATAGAAAGGTATTTTCCTTATTAACATCTGTGCAGTGCAGCAAATTAGCACTTGCGCGCATTTCACTTAAATTGGGGATACTTATAATACCACTTTGAAATCTGGAAAGCAGAAACATGAGAGATCTTAGGAGGCAGAAAATACTCTTGCTGCTGCTATTCTCTTTAAGATAGAAGGCCCTTTATCTCAAGAAGTAGGAAACTGTATTTTGTTAAGTAGATGATCTTCATTTCCATGCTCCCTTGCTTTGAGATGCCACGGTGCATGAGAGCATGTGTGAAGTCCTTAGATGACGTGCATCTCTTGCAATCTATTAACGATGTACAATAGATGGATGAAAGGATTTTCTTAACTCATTTGTCCTTAGTAAGTAGAAACAGAGAATAGGAAATGGAGAGGATAAAAATCTGCTGCATGGCTCTGCTTATGGTAGACAGTCCTGGCTTTTAATCATTATTTGCCTGAGAACTCAGACATTATCTAATAAGACAGTACAGTATATAAGCAATCACTACATGATTGTAGGGCTCATCCACAGTCCATTAAAGTCAATGGAGTCCATATTATGGATAACTTTTTCTTTACTATCTTCATAGACTAGCAGATGTGAGACAGATTAAATTACATGTCGACAGATCATTGTGTTTTGCTGCAATCGTTCTTGGGGCATTTTGTAGTGTATTAGCTGCAATCTTCAATTTCTTGTTACTACTGAGAACTGGTTTTTCGTAGTGACTCATAAATGTATCTTAGAAAATGTTATTAGACTGCAGTGCAGTGCTCCAAGTACTGTGGGGCTGCTGAACAAGCAGTCGAACAGATTCTTAGTTTGCACAAACTGTCACGACTCTAATGGAACTATGACAATTTATACAAGCCAAGGATCAGCCTTTGAGACCAAAGGTTTCCTTTTGCCCTGAGTGATTTACACTTTTTTCTTATACTAGGTGTGTGGAAATAAATACATACATGATTTCCCATGGGGATAGAAATCCTGGCCCCACGGAGTCGAAATCTGGCCTTGCAGCATGTATTTCAAATAAAGCAGAATGAGCTAGGTTTATTTTTTGGTCAATTTAAAAAAGTGTTTTCTGTATTGGGGTGCTATTTGCCATTAAGTGTAAAAATACCTCCCCCCCCACACACACACACACACACAAAAATCAACCCACGTCGATTATTGAGTTGTTTTTTATAATAGATGTGTTAAAAGCTTTGATGAAACAGACCTTAAACTGGTCAGCTTCTTAAACAGATGTAACCTTAGGATTATCTTTTATATTCAGTGATCAGTGCATTGTTGAAGTGGCAGCCACGATGGTATTCCACAGATCATATCAGACACAGCAGTACAGGTAAGGGAAACACATAAGTTTGAACAGGAATATAGTTTCCTGCCCCAGGCCTTGACTACCAGCCCTCACTCAGGCTTTCTGCAACACACTGATGCATAGGAAGGCTGGAAATCAGAGGCAATTACCCCTGTTTCACCATGGAAGTGCCTGCATAGCACCCATTTTACAGTCCCTGATTGCTCCAATCCCTGAACAACACATTTTCTGGGCGTTGCAAGCAAAATCAACACACGATAAGAAAATGGAAATGTTGGTATCTCTGTCGTTATGAGTAGGAAACTGAGGCAGACTGTTATTAGGTGCCTTGCTCTAAATCATACAGGACATCTGTGGCACCATATCAAGAACTGAACCAAATCTTCTGAGTCCCAATCTGTTCTCCAAACCACAAAAGCATCCTATCTTTCAAGTAAGACCAATAGATACACATCGCTTTATAACTAGAGCAAACCCCAAGAGAAGCTGATGCTCATTGCAGTATTTCTGACATTCTCACCAAGGCATGAAAACCGATCTAACAGCTGAACAAGAGGAACAAGAACAAACTGCTGACAATTCAATTATTCCCTCCTTTTATTTTTAAGTATTTCCATTCCTGTTCTCTTATTGACTCAAACAAACTTTTTTTTTATTATTCAGAGTCTGAAAGTCATACAGGCAATAATACTGAAATTTAAGAAGCTCTAAGAACATCTGTTATTAAGTAACTCTTAGGGCCTAGGTAACATTTTTATGTAGTTAGGGTAAAATCAAAGAATAATGTATCATGAAAGCAGGACATCACTATAAGCAAGAAGAGTTAATCAGGCACTCGAGTTGCAGTGAGAGTGGACTCCAGCAGAGCGCCAGAACAAACGTTCAAGTTGTAGACCCTGATTTCAGAATAACTCCCCTTTTTATATTCTTATTCCCACTGTCTAAATTACTCATCCTCTTGTATTAAACCTGCTAATATGCACCCAAAAATGTGAGTTTATCAACAGTCATAAAACAAAGAAGCAATGACTCTTCAGTTGTGCTTTCAAGGACACAGATTATCAGTTCTGACCTCTGACACCATTGTCCTATTGTTGCTTCCCAAAAAGCTCCCTAATTACTATTTTCACCCTTACTTATTTTAGCATTTGGTTAATGAAGAGCTAACTAAA
Organism: Crocodylus siamensis; assembly: GCF_052110815.1. NCBI lineage: Eukaryota > Metazoa > Chordata > Crocodylia > Crocodylidae > Crocodylus > Crocodylus siamensis. The sequence continues at coordinate 1,297,200 of NC_143396.1, read as the reverse complement.
TACACACTACCTACAGTTACTGTGCAATAGTCCAGTGCACATTTTTTCCCCTGACACTTTACTGTACAGCAGCCTAATAACATAGTAGTGTGTTAGCACAGTTTTTGACTGGCACGCTACTGCATTGTGTTATTAAGCTAATACTCATTAAGTGTCTTGTGTAGACGTACCCAACTATTTCCAATTTACAAATGACTTCTTACTCCTTTATGCCCCATCGTGTTCTTAGAGTCGCCAAAACCAACCTTGTAACAGCATGGCCAGGCCCCTTAAGAAGGAGAATCTAGTCCTGTTACAGGTAATCAGCTCTGGGACTTTGAATAATGAGGGAGTATCCCACTGGGAGTTTAAAAGCTCTGGAGGAGAGAGCTGAGAGAGATGTCTGTGAAGGGACAAGTGAAGACGAGGAAGCAAACAGAGATGGCAACTCCCTGGTACAAGAGGGGCCAGGTTGCTGTGGTGGTAGTCAGGGGGCCCCTCTTCAAGTGCCCGAGATAGGGCAGAAGAGTTTCGTTGGATTATATTTGACTTGTTTGTTACCTAAGGACTATTTCACTTATGAGGACTGATTGAGGCAGCCAAGACTTCCCTGAAGCTGGCAGGCTAAAAAACCTGCCTGCATTCCTCCTGCAAGTATCATCCGCGTGCCAAGGCTCCTTGGTAAAAATGCATAGTAGCCTTTTCTCAGCAGTTGCTCTGCAACTCCCTCCCTCGAGGCACCTGCCAAGGCCTTTGCTTGCACAACATTTGGAAGTGCAATAAAACCTTCCTGTTCAGTCAGGTGTGTACCGAAAAAGCTAGACTAAGGTTTAGGGGGTCTTTGGTTTATGCTGATATTATAGTTCCCTTTTAAACTGTTTTGTTCTTTTGTCAGCCTCCTGTTTTATAAGTTACTCTTACTGTGAGCCTTCCTAAGCCTTTGTTGGGAAAGGCAGCAGATAAATCAATGACATAAATTTCAGGCCTAGTCCAAGTCTTATTTTACCAATGCTCTTTGGCATCACTAAATTCTGTACTCTATAAGCAGTGAATTAATCCCCCTCTCCCCCCCCCATTGAAACCTTCTTGGCCAGAAACATCAAACATTTTGTCTTAAAAAAATAAGAACCGTTACACTCATTTGGGTTCATGGTCCTCCTAGTTCTGCAATGCTACGGAAGAACGCACAAGAAATGGAAGTGTGGTGCCGTGGTGCTTTTCCTACATGTTCTGTGGATAAATGGAGCCTTTTAATCATCCCTTTTTGACTCTCTTTGCAATTCTCTCTTTAGAAAGGTAAAAAAAAAAGTAATAAATAAAAGGCACAACATTATATTTTTTGAGAACTACATGGGCATCTAGTCATCCCCTGCGGTGGTGTATAACTTCTCTATCCTACACAAAGGTGTCTAGGAGGCACTAGTGTTCATTGTTTCTGAAACATTTGCCATCATTGCATAACTCGTCATTTGAATGCTATAAAAACAACCTTGTTTTCACAGGTTATGGACAAAACTCTTGTATGACAGAGCTGGCTGAAAAGAGCCATCTTTCAGCATGACAGTGTAATAGTGTCTTTTCATCTCAAACAAACAGTTTTTTCTGTAGAATAGTTGTGAATCCATAATAACTCTGCTGTACTAGGGCATAGTCCTTTCAATTCTGCCCGTCACTGCTGCTTGAACAGTGGATTTTTCAGTGTCAAAATTCAGAAAGTGGCTTGCAGACACAATTGTTGAATAAATGAGATGAATTCATTTCTCCCCTGCACTTTTCTGAAATTTGAATAATGATTTAGCATTGTTCCTAAACAAGGTAGATGGCCTGGTTGGCAGTCTATACACACACACATACACACAATATAATTTTTTTGAACAATTCATATTAAATTTCTAAAATTACTAATCAAACACAATCCACAGCATAGCAGAACAGAAAAGCCTTCGTTTCAAGGGACTGTCAAAAGTCTATTAGCTATAGTCAATGCTTATTAAATACAGAGTCAATGGGAGGCTTTCCATTTCCTCTGGTGGGGAAGGAGATGGTGGTGATAGCCCTGTGATCATTTGTGGAGACATATGATAAATTAATCCGTTACACACCTCTGACATCTGCCTGCCCATTCTGTTCTAAACCGTCTCCTCAAAGATAATTGTAACGTGCCACGTAACGAGCAGTTTTTATCCTCCATTCAGCGTTGGCATTTAAGGAATCCAACTGCTACCACTGAACACCAAAAAAACCGCTCTGCGTAAATGTTTCCTCCCTCTCCAATCAATTTGTCTTCTCTCTTCATGTTGAAAAAGAAGCAGTCCAGCAAGAGCCCCAGGATACACAAGATTCGGGTTTTTTGACAATGGTAGGTTCCTTGGTACATAATAAAGTCATTGCTTTACAGGCTGTTATCTCATTTCACTGCAGGGATAGAAGCAGGAACTTATACCACTGGAAAAGAGGACATTTTCAGCTTTTTAACTGGATGTCCTGCCAACATTTGAGGGGCCTGAGATAATGGATTTTCACTGATACCTTGACTTAAAGGGGTGAAAGGGCTCATTAGGGTCATCTAGTCTCATATTGGAAAAGGCACACTATTCCCAAATTAGATTTCCTTTTATCCCACCCTCTCTTGTCTTTTTTACAAGACCTCCTACCGGACCTCTCACTGCCTAGCAGCTTATGAGTGGTGAAAAGAGATCAGTCGAGACTTGGATTCAGCTAGTAAATTTCTGTGCGCGCCCATTTTCGAAAGAAAAGGAGGCAGAGATCTCTAAGCCTCAACCAACAATGAAACTAAATTACCTGCTGGTAGAGTGCAGTTTATTTACAGTACAACAACCTGTCAAGTGAAATAAAGAGCATTTCCTGCAGTTTTATAACATTCAGCTGACAGTTACAATGTACAATTTATCTACAATCAGCTGAGAATTTTCTGCAGCCTTGTATCCTCTTGAAAACATCCAAAATAGATTATTGCTGTAAACTACCAAGTTTCCCTCTGAGACACTGGGAAGGCTGGGAGGCTTGAGTGATTGCAGTTTCAAATGGTACCACAGAGAAGGTAAGTTAACGCCATTACCCTTGTCTTTTGTCAATATTATTTTACATAAGAACTGCGAGTTTCAAATACTCATGCCTTTTGCCCTAAAAAGGGCACTTGCCATATACCTGCTGAGAAAGGCTAGAATATGATGGATTCCTTTAACCTTTTCTATGTAAATACTATGGAAAAAGCTGGTAGTTGATGCATTTTTTTACTCCTGTGGCTTCTACAGGCTCTACCCCATTGAACATTTACATATAACATAGGTGTTATGGAAACATATTAAGGACTTTACCTTGCAAAATTTACATGCTTAATTTTACCCATCTTAGGAGCATGTACAGGTGTGCCTCAATAAACTCCAGCACAATTTGAGCTGGAGCCAGCTGCTGCCAGGCACAGCGTCCTCATGTGCACCCAGGACCACATCAGTCTGAGCCAGGGTAGAGCAGCCCTGGGCCGGCAGCAGGCTTGGGGGGACAGCCGTGGGCTCTGGCTTGTGGTGTTGGACTGGCTACTAATGTACGGCACAGTTACCGCCTGTACTGTGCCATGTGTGCAGCACGTGGTTAGATATTGCCCCTGCATTGCCATAGCAGTGCGGTAAGAGAGGGGAGCGTGCTGCTACAGTGACATAGCTGCTGATCACATGTAGACCCATGTGATCACTTTGTAGTGTGCCGTACAGCAATGCAGTGTGTCACTGTGACATGCCCTGTGAGTAGTTTGGTTGACTGTAATGGGAATGTGCCATGGTAGGGGGTTGGACTCGATGATCTGCTCAGGTCCCTTCCGACCCTAGAAACTATGAAACTATGAAACAGGTCCCTAAACAGTTTTAGGATCGTTGCTAATGTGTATAAATCTTCTGCCAGTCTAGACAAGAAATGTCACAGTTATATATAATAGGGATAGACTTTATTTACATCTGTCTACACATTGATTTCTGTAAAGTGCTGAGAATCCACATCTGAAATCCTAGCATCTTTGAAGTCAGTGGCCCTATGGGGAATGGGGCTTCGATTTTATCCTCGAGGTGTCAGGTGTTTACACCTCTGAAACGTACTGTTTCTGAAGCTTATATATGTGCACTAGGAAAATGGAATGTGATTTTTGCATGGACAGTTATGGCAGGGAGGTGAGTAAAACATGCTCCATATGATAATAATCTAAATAGAATTACATATTTCTGCACTTACATGTGGAGCATACAGCTCAGATAGGTGACCCTCTCTGCTCCCCTCTGTTTCTGCTTTGGTTCATTTTACCTCATGCTAAAGCTTTGGACCTGTTCAGTCTTCAGATACAGATCACTAGGGTGTTTCACACAGAGCAGCAAACTTGTAGCTGGTCTCTCCCCAGTTCAGATATCCTAACAGCGCTGAAAACTCAAAATGTCGAGTTGTGATCTGAGTTATGAACAAAGGTTCACAGGTTCTTTTTTCCCCACGTGAACCAATATTCCTCCTCGTGCTGTGACACTTGGCTTGGCAAGACATTTTTTTGTGGTAACAGATGAGGAACATTCAGGGATAGAGCTTATTTAAAAAAAAAAAAATCCAAGACCACCTGAACAAAAATTATTTATTCCTGAGCAGATGAGCAAAACTATTTGGTTAAAGTCCAACACGAGCTTAATGTTGGTGTTACTGACTCACTGAGATGAACTCTAACCTATAACATATATCTATCTATAATGCTTCAGCTCATTTCACCAGGCACTGCTCCCTTGGCTCTACTTCCTAGCACCCATGACTGGGGAGTGCAAAGAACAGCATTGTTCTCCCCCTACAATGCCTTCAGCATCAGATCACCTCAACAGATGCTTGGCTGAGAGGATGAGGTGAATTCCCATCCATTTTTCAGCTGATGGCATTGTATTTCAGCTTCGTTAAATGAAGTTTAAGTAGCACGAGAAAAGCCATTCCTGGGCTATTTCATGCTCCATATAACCTTCAGTGTGCTGTTTTTCGCCAATATTGAGAGAGGGAGAAAGGAAGCTATTCCTTTCTCAGCACAGGTGGCAATGGAGGTGGGCTAAAGCCTGACCTGTTCCACATAGCACTGCTAATAGGCCTGCTGAGAAGCCAGACACACCCAGGAACAAATACGCAAATGAACAGCGTGAAACAATAGCTTAAAAAACAAAAGAGTGCTCTAACAACACAGCGGGAGCTAGTTAAACCAGATGTGCAGTTATTTCCAATAAAGTCAAACGTACAACTGGATCAGAAAGACTAAGTAAGCCTCTTTTCTACAAGCTCCTTGCCTTCTGTTCCAGTATTGCTACTGTCAATTTTGCTTTAACTAGTTCTGTTAATATAGGAAGTGCTGACCTTCCTGGAATCGATCAGCAACTTAGCAGAGGCAGATCCAGGCTAGGGATAGACATTACCCATAAACCAGTTTAAGTGATTAGAAACTGATTTAAACCTGTAACAGAACATAAGTTCAGTGCACATAAACCAGCTTGAAAATGGCTGAAACTGGTTTGAGATAAACCTGGTTGAATGTAGTATCAGACTTAACTGATTTGGATCAAACCAGTTTATACAATGTCTGTCCTGTTAAGTGCCTGATGCCCTGGTTAAAACTAGAGAGGGACAAAAGGAGACCCAAACAAGAAAGACCAAGATGTTTTCTATCCATGCAATTTTAAGGTTATTGTTATTTTTATGTGTTGGACTAAATGGATGAGATTATTGACCTTGTATTATACAAGAGGCCAGTTTAGACTATCATGATGATCCCCTTTGGCTTGAATATATATTACTGAAGAGAAATTCCAAGGTGAACAGTGTATAGCTGGAACAAGAGGGTAGTCTGATCTGAATTCATTTTCAGACCCTGCAAGAGTTTGTTCAGCATCCTTGAGCCCTGCCACAAATAAACTTCGCATTTGCAGTGGCCAATTTTACTGTGCAAAAGAATAGAACTGTTGACCCTAGTCTTCATTCAGAATCTTACAAAGACTTCTAGGCACTTGCTTTCTTCTATTAGACTATTATTATGTGTCATACAGATTTAGAAGAGCTATTTTAAAGTCCTTTCTTCTTCTTTTTTATGCTAGGTTGTACATAACAATGGCTACAATTTTATAGTAACATTAAGCTAGGAAATTAAAAATTAAGACATGGATTCAGCTCTAGACATAAAAGGTGGGGGAAGCAACGTAAAATCATGCATATTTAATAGAATTTAATCCAAGCGAGATTTTTTTTCTTGTGATTCCCAAGTATAAAATATGGTGCTCACAACTTTAAACACACTTCAACACACACATTTGTCATTTTATGGCCACAGTTTATGATTCAACTGCACAGAAAATAGACAAGCTGGGTCTCTCCTTTGACTTGAAGAGAGCATACTATAAGGTATATTCTGCTCTTCATGGGCTTGGTTCTTCATCTGTTATTATTTCTGTATTGCACTATAGATACAACTTAAAGTTCTCCCAAAATTTTGCAACCTCTTTGTTTTCCCTGAAGGACTTCTAGACTAGTTTCCTTGCTCCTTCCGGGATAGCAGTACCTGGCAAATCAAGTCAACAGAATGTCAGCAACTTTGAGCAGTTGTTGTCTAAATAGACTGCTCCCAAAAGTTCCAGTGACCAATGAGGTTTGTTCAATAACCACCTAAAATACAGCCACTACAAAAAAACAAACAACCCCACCCCCCAAGATTACCACCCCCATTAACTCCTGTCTCCATGGGTAGTGGTGCATGTAACTAGAAACAATAACATATGCCTTATCAGAGAAAAATATAATCAGCTGACCAAGGTCCAAATTTTCAAAAGGAATAAGAAAACTAAAATGCCACAAATATTTTACAGTCATCTTAATAGCTGACACAAAAAAGTGGAACAAGATTGTTTCAGCACCTGTTAAACTTGTTTTTGATATTGGCTGCTTGTAGGCGCATCTACATGTGCCTGGGACTGAGCGCTTGGTACTGTGCTGTTATTAGGATGTACTTTAGCAAGCACTCAATGCACAGTACCCATCCATGATGCATGGTTATTTTTAGACGCTACATCACTGTAGCAATGAGCTATGGTGATATAGCTCATCACTACAGCAATGTAGCATTAGTGTCATGTTTTATGCCCGCCGATGCATAAATGACTGGTGCCACCTTAGTCGGCGGGGGGGGCACATACCCCTCCAGCAAGCAGTCAGCAGCTCAGGGTGCAGGGTGTCCTCCCACAGCCAACCTTCCCAACCGGGAAAAAACTCACTACAGCTGTGGTGGTCCCAGAAGCAGCCACAAGTGTCCTGAAAGTGGACGTAGCACTTCCAGAACTGGCCACGGTGCTACATCTGGTTCTCCCACTCCTTTGCTGGTGCTTGAAGCAGGGACACCGGTGCTCCCACCTGCCCCCCCCTTCCCATCACCTAAGCAGGGAGTGCAGCAGGTCTGGAGATGCACCAATTCTCTCAGGGGGTGCATGTGCACCCTCATACACTCCTTATCTTTCACCACTGCACTGATTCTGCGTCACTGTAGTGATGAGCTACATCACTGTATCTTATCACTACAACAGAGTAGCTTCTCATTTACACACCCTTGTGTATATTGCGTGAAGGCAAAATGAGACCTTTTAAAGATTTTTTTATTTGTTTTATTACGCACAATTCTCCCAAGTCTAATAAAAGTATACGTACTGTTTCCAAGGGTGAGAGATTCAGCTAATGTTTGTGATCATAAAATGATTTGGTCTGTTCTGATTAAATGTACTGTAAAACTGAAAATCATTCCAAGTATCAATGCCTACTTAAGACTTATGGAAAAGGGAAGTCGAATCAACCGCTCACTCAGCACAACCCCTTCATTCTCAGTAGATCCATCAAAAACTTTGTGAACCACAGCATGTTGAATAAGAATAGAGAAGGCAAACAGGGTATTTGAGGGCACTGTAGTATAACCAACAAAAATGACCCCAGTAGCATTTTGAAAAGGAAGCAGCACCAAGAGCAAAAGAGCCAAAAGGTAGAGGGAAGAGAGCCCAGAGAAGAGAGAGACACTGGGAGGGAGTGGAAGAAGACATTAGCACCTGGACAGGTGTTGGTGCTTTACACGTAGAGAAGAGAGAGAGATAATTTTAAAGACTGAAACCTTCTCCTCCAACACCATTCATACGTCCACACTTCTAGGACTAATTTGCATCTTCCACTATACCAAGTGTCCCCCCGCTAGCCCAGAGAGACACAAATTTGTCTATGTTCTGTTGTACAGTGAACTCAGAGGAAAGACACAGCTGGACCAAGAACCAAGAGAGGTAGAGGGAGTCATCAGAACCAGTTCTTGAGGGGAAATACAGTCAAAAAGCCCAAGACTGAATTGATTCAATCTTTGCAAGTTAGTGTAACCTGCATAGATTAAACTGACAAGCAAGTCAACAGACATTAACTTTTGATTCCAGAAATGCAGCCACATGCCTGCAGTGGTCCAGGCCAGAAGCTAGGGAGTGGTGCTAGAGCACGACTCCCTCCTCTGCTGAAGCAGACAGCTTGGGCCAAGGCTAGGCTGCCCACCCTGTGAGAGGTAGTTTGTGGGAAGTTGCAAAGCATCCTGGGATGTCGGGAGACTGTGAGTTAACTTGAATCTGGAGGGGATCTGGGACAGAAGTTCAATACACTGATTTACCTAAATCAGTTAAGTCTGATGCTACATCCATTCAGGTTTATCTTAAACTGGTCCTGGTCATTTTGAAAGTGGTTTCTGTGCACTGAACTTCTGTTGTGTTACAGATTTGAACCAATTTCCAATTATTTATACTGGTTTCTGTGTAATTTCTGTCCCTAGTCTGAGAGTTGGATCCTATGACTTTTCCGTTCTCTGCTACACATTCAGATAAAGTTGGATAAAAACCACCTATAGATTTAGTACACATTTTCAAACCTAATAGATGGATAGTCATTTTTGTCATGTGATAATTGCTTTGCACTTCTGGCCAGTCTAAATTTATTGCACAATTAACCAGTTAATTGCATAATATATGTAACATGTAGCAGGGGCCTTAGGGTCACTCTGTTAGCCTCACCCAGCAGGATCGTGCTCTCCTTGTCTTCCTGGTATGGAATAGCAAAAATATACATGGTTTCAGAGAAGTCCAAGTCCAGTATGCCAAAGAGGGAACTGAGGGCAATGAAGAGTGCCCACATCTGTGGGCCGTCAAGGAAGGTGTGGAAGAGTGTTTTCTTCACCTCATCCTCACAGAAGAGGCAGGCTACCAACACTGATAGGTCTAAGTGACAGACAAAGATACCTGCAGCCAGTGCACTGCATAGCTGTCTCCACTGGAAGTTTCAAGTTCTCGTGACAATGATGGAAGGTATTATGGGAGTAGATATTGGGCAGTGGAAAGATGTATAAGAAGAGAGGACTAGAGCACATGCATAAGGAAAACTTCAATTTTAAGATACCTCCAGCCATGTATTTCAGTAGAAAAATGAACTTATCAACTAGTAGACAATACTTGCCTCTCATCCCAGCGTGCCTAACCCCCCTTTCAGATGCTGTTTCATAGAATGCCCTGAATTTTCAACAAATGCCAGTTATTTTAGACTAGGGGAAGAGTATCACCAAGGGACCCCTATAGAGAATATCCCACTGACTAACACTTTTCTTAGGGCAAGGGAATCAAGTCTGAGCACTTCTTATGGCTTTATCTCTGGAGAGGGATGGTGGTTTTATGGTTAAAGGCTAGGGAAATCAAGGCTCAATCTTCCTCTGTGCTACAGACTTTTTGTGTGACCTTTGAGAAGCCCTTTCATCTTTATGTCCCTCAGTCCCTTAGCTTTAAAAGGAGCAAAGAATAACACTTCCTTATTCCAACCCTTTCTCTGCATTTTCTGTTTAAACTTCTGTATCTTTGGCACAGCCAGTCTCCACTACGAGTGAACTCAGAACCTAGCGCACTGAGGCAGTGGGGAGCCCCTCTAACATTAATATATTAGTAGTAAAAGTGATCCAGGAGAGGAGAAAAGGAACAGATTTAAAAGAATAAAACTACAAAGTTCAAATGCACAAACATGCATAAACACATGCATGCACACACACAAAGTCATAGTCTGAATATAAAAAATGCATATATATTGTAGCTATATATTGCTACCGTTAAATATGTAGTTATAAAATTAAATATAATTATACATCATTGTATATATTATCACTTCAATGTATATTATATATATGTATATATTTATTTATATAATATAGCAATGTTTATGTTATATATTAGGATATGTGCTCATATTGATATAATATTAAAAGTATCTATATAGCTACATCTGTATATCTGTATGTGTGTGTTTATTTTTTTCCTTTTATCTGTGTCTGGTTCTCTCTTCTGGGTATGTAACCACAGTTATCCTCCTGCCATACCTTCCTTCCTTCCTTTGGTCAGGCCTTAGGAATTCTGAAAATGATTTCCCACATTTCTACATTTTCTCTTGTAATAAGAAAGGCATCAGCCAATTTGTTTATAAGTGGAGTCCCAGGTACATTGTAAGTAACTTTTTCACCAAACAAATATGATTAAGAAAGGGATGTATTTTCTGAAATATTCTTAAAAGTCTGGGAAGAACAGACATTATTGGAGGCATCATCTTTTTGTTCTCTGTTTCAACTTTGCGTAGCACACTGATATTTTCGGTCCATGAAGAGGTTTCTAATGTGTTACCTTAATACAAATAATAAAAATAATGATCTAGCTGGTTGTATATGTCAATAATCTGTAGTATGCAGTGGTATGGAAAATATAATTTTTCTCAAGTGCCTGGACCCTTTCATTTTCTCGCACAGCAATGTCAGGGGAAAAAAAATACAGGCTGGAAAATTTTTGATGCATACCTGAACCTTCCATTCATGAGTTTTACAAGTTATGTAGTTCAACTCCAAGGACAGTATCACAAAGCACGGAGTGTTTTTAAGACTGACATCTTCTAAAGGTTTTTTTTTTAAATGTTTGGTGGTATATAAAACTCAGACCAGAACATTGGGATCATGCTTGTGTGGACAAGAATTTTGATTACGACTGGAAGTACCTGGAAATGCAAAACATCCAGCCTATTGAGGCAATTTTATTAGGAGTCGCTTAATCCAAGAACAGCATAGCACACAGCAGTGACAACTGTGACTATGAGTTTCTATTATGCTGAAATATTCCAGCAGCAGCTAAGTATTTGAGGATGGTTCCTGAATTTGTTCTTTGAAGAATGAAAGATTTACACCGATTTGTTACAATTTACTCTGTGCTACCACACTCCTTAAGCAGCAGGTATTCAGATACCCAATACATTATTCATTCAACATAGTCCAGCCACTGCCACACTTGAGCTGTCTGCTCCAATATGCTCCTTTTTTGATATGCATCTGTAGGTTTCAAACTTTCAGCTTTCATTATGGCTGCTTTTCCCACGTTGATACGTGTCATAGAAGAAACTCTTGCCCTCAGATTTTGTAATGTCTTAACAAGGACTATTCACCTTTTTTCTTGCTGCTGTTTGCCCCCCTCCTGTACTCATTCTTTTTTCTCATGGTTTATATCATTAAAACCATTGTCTTCTTTAACTTGCATCCAATTGCCTTTTGATTAACATGAACGCAGTTTTCTACGTTTTTCCTTCAGTGCCATTTCTTCACTCAGTTCCTACCTTTCTTGCCTTCATTTATTGTCTTTATAGGTATGTCACAGATCTGGTTATGCCCTAGTGCTCTAAGTCTTTGCAAATCCCTGCTTGTATGTAACACAGTTGGAACAGAGATTTAAAATCCCACCCTGACGTCAAGTTATAAAGTAGAGAAGGAAACAGTAGTCAATTAATGATGAAGCAGAAAATCACTTACTGGCACTGTGCAGTTTTATCGTTGGAGCAGAGAATGTGTATTCTGCGATAAAAGGCAGTTTCTAGTATCTATAAAACATTTGTTACAGGCATTTATACAGTTTAACTAACAAACAACTGAGAATACAATATGGGCTCATGAGCATTGAAATAATGCAACATCACTACTCAATGTCAATTGTCAGTGGCACCAACAGACTGCTGCTGTATTCCCAGCCCTGAACAACAGTGAACATTTTTTTTTTTTGCTTATTCAAAGTATTGTGGAAAGCAAAGGTAGAAAAGTTTTAGGGCATTATCATCTTGTTTGCAGCTTATTTGTCTTCATAATCACAGGTCAGATCCAGATCGGTGCCTAAATGAAACAAAGAAGGAACATAGGTACCTAAATTGCAAGCAATGATTTAGAATACCCTTTTCATGATCTGTCACCGAACTCCTCAACTGCCTACATTCATTCGAAACCTACATTTTGGACAGTGAAGATCCTTATGGGCCTAAGTGTGGGCTTCTACACATGCACAGGAGCATCCTGGTTTTAGTAGATATATCTCCTATCTAATTTCCATCACGATCTATGGCCTAGAGCAGTAGTTTTCAATTTAGGTTCCAAGGAACTCTGGGGGTCTGCGATGGGTCCTGAGGGGTGCTGCAAAGAGACTGGGAGTAAGGGCAGAGTGCAGTAGAGTAACTAGGGGTGAGTGAGAGGGGTACCAGCCCTAGGCACCAATGTAGGAGGTGCACCATAATCATCCCCCACCCTCAGTCTGCACCTTGCACTCCCCACTTTGCACCCACCCCAGTTCTCCCGCAGGGTTTTCCCAGATCTCAGACCCTGCATGTCATGTCTCTGGCCATTGCTGGGCCAGGTTACCTGGCTCCACGTCAGCTCACACAGCCCATAGGGGCAAGAGTTAGGAGTCCACAGTAGAAGAAGTGGTATGAAAAGGTTCTTAGGAAGTGAGTTCAGTATGAAGCACAGCAAGCACAGGCATTTTCACTGGAAAGCACAGTGACACATGGTGGTTGTACTCACCTTTTTCACAGCTGTTTAAGCACTTATCGAAGAGATGGGAAATCTGGGTTCTATAACCCTTCTTAGAATGAGAGGACTCAACCCACATCTCCCACTTCTCTTAAGAGTATGCTTGCCACCAGGCTATGGGAGGGCTGGGATTGAGGGCAGCCTTCATCCATTGTGTTGAAGCTGGGTTAAATGCAAGTGACATGGGGTCAGATGGAGAGAAACAAATCAGGAGCCTAACTCTACCCTAGTGCTTTGGGTACTCAGCTGAACTCCAGTATATGCCCTCAAGACTATCTCCAGCAGACTAGGGTCTTTGGGTAAATCTGGTATCTTTTATTTGACCAACTCAAATAGTTGGAAAAAAAATTCTTTTTGGCAAGCTTTTCGGCACAAACACCCTTTGTCAGGCTTATCTCTCTGATTTATCCAGTGATCAGCCCAGGTGTGTGATTGTTAAGGTGACTGTATTGATTTTGCTTGGATCCAGCTTCAAAGTAACATATTTTCCTTCCTTTAAAGCAGGAGTCAGCAACCCCTGCCACGCATGCTGAGCATGGCACGCAAGGCCATTTTCCTCGGCAGGTGTTGGGGTTGGGGAGGCAGCAGCTGTTTGCAGCCTCCTGGCTGCAGCCAGCCCCAGCTCTAGGTAGCTGCTGCCAGCTGGGAGCCCCGGCTGCTCCCAGCAGGCAGCTGGGATGCTGCAAGGCATGCTGGGAGAAGCCCGGCCTCCGTGGCTATCAGCAGCTCCCCAGAGCCAGGGCCGGCTGCAGCCGGGTGGCTACAAGCAGCTGCTGCCTCCCCAGTGGGCACAGTGCCAGGACCTGCTGCCTTCCCAGAGCCCCGGGCCTCCCATGGAAGCTCCCAGCTCTGGGTAGCTGCTGATAGCCATGAAGTCCAGGCTGCTGCCATGGAAGCCTTGTTGCAAGCAGCCCAGGCCCCATGGCTATCAGGAGCTACCCAGAACCTGGGCCACCTGCAAACCTCTGCTGCCTTTCCACCTTGGCCCTGGCCCCAGCAGCCTCCCAGCCCTGGCCCCGGTCTCCGGGGAGGCAGCACCTACCGGCAGTGCTCCCCGCTGTGCTGCCCTCACCGCTTCTGCAAAGCAGCACTGGAACCCGGCACAGCAGGGCACAGCGGGGAGTGCAGAAAGCTGCCTGCTCCCAGCTCACCGCTGTCCTGCACACTTCTCCTGCAGGTGGGGGCAAAAGTGAGGGGCACAAAGCTGCGCTGCTGCCCACGCTGCTTCCGTGCACATAGGGGAAGTGTGGCAGGGCAGAAGGGAGCTCAGAGCAGGCAGGTTTCTGTGCCCTCCACTGTGCCCTGCCGTGCCAGGTTCCAACGCTGCTTTGCAGAAGCAGCAAGGGCAACACGGGGTGCGGGGGAGCATTGCCAGCATGTGCTGCCTCCCCAGAGTCCAGGGCCAGGTCTGGGCCTGGGAGGCAGCTGGGGCCAGGGCTGGGATAGAGAGGCAGCAGATGTTTGCAGCTGGCCCAGGTTCTGGGTAGCTGCTGACAGCCATAGCGCCTGGGGTGGCGGGCAGGGGCTTTGGATGCAGGGCAAGGGGCAGCAGGGCTGGGGGACAGGCGGCACAAGCAGGGCATTGTGCCATGTACCCCCTGCCCTCATTTTGTTTATCTGGCATGCTAGCACTCTGGCACCTTCCAAGGTAGGCATTGTGGGGGTTTTCGGCACTCTGGCCAAAAACCGTTGCCTATCCCTGCTTTAAAGAATATAGCTTATGCTCAGCAAAGAAAGTGTTTTCTATAAGCAATCTCAGTTTTCCTTAGTACTATTTATTTATTCCACTCATTGACCAACATCCCTTTGTTGTAGGCACTGTACTAACATGGAACAGAAAGTTTGTGTTCATTCTTTATTTCATTCTATTACACCAAACTATACCATCTTGGGTTTCCTATAGTAATTCCTGCCAAAGGTTGATATTCATGCCTTTATAAAATTTCACACAGATATATCAGAATTCATCAACGTTCATTGAAAAGTGTTTTTCTTTTCTTTCTATTTTTAGTGGTTCTTTTGGAAATGTCACTTTTATTTTTTAATTTTAGAATGGTGACATTTTTGCAAATGTTTTTCCTTATATACATAGCTTATCAAAATTAATCATAACTGTATTATTAGATTGTTTGGTATAGTTTCATAATTTCCATTGGAAACTATCAAAAATCATCATTTGTAAAAAGTGACTAGTTATAAAAAAGTTATATAAACATTTTCATTTTTCCAGTACTCAAAATTATACTTATTCACATTGTCCAGCTAAGTAATATATACAGTGCTAGGAAAAATAACACACATTTCCCTACACCTAGATGACCAGACCTTCATTTGGTATAAATCAGCTCATCTCTACTGAAATGAACAGGACTCGTGTGATTTACAGAACATAAGCATATGACTAAACATAGGGATGGTTTTGTATTGCAGATGACCCTTGGGTCATTCATGCTTCTGGAAGTATTATTAAATTCTGCGGAATGACTCCAAAGATGAGGGCTTCCATATTATTATGTTTGACTGATGTCTGGATCACAAAAAAAAAGAATAAACATAAGTAAAAAGACATGTTTTCTGAGTCTCAAGCCAGAAATGCTGTAAACTTTTGCATATATATTCATTGTCAGCTATAAAGATTCTGCCTTCTAAGTTCATTCTTTGTTGATGGTTGTGCAACCATCGTGTCTGTAACAGAATTGACCAGGTGTAACAGAAGGCAGAATTTGACCGTGGGGTTGGAATTTAGCAGCTTTGTTGATGCTGCATGAGATGGAAAATGATCTAACTTACTCTCTTTTCTGTGCCGGCTGTGCAGCTCTGATGGGAGTAAAATAGTGATAAAATTATTTTTTTGTTACTAAAGTAAGCAGATCAAAAGATATTTCCCAAGCCACCAGAATCTGTCAATCTAGCCCTGCTTATCACCCTTCTGTAGATTTATGCGCAGAGCTCCCTTTACACGGAGAGCAGAACAGCTACTTGCATTCAGAATGGTTTGCTAAAGACGACAGCTGCAAGAAACTCTGGTGCTGAAGCCTGGAGTTTCATCTCACCTCACAAACATGTAACCTGGGCCAGGCTTCTCCAAGAGTCAACAAGTCAGAACCACATTTCTTTTGTTGTTGTTGCCAGCAGAGTTCATCGAGTAAAAACAAAGACAAGATGTGAATTTTAAATAGTGAGGGCAATTAACCGAGGGCACATCTACACAAGACATTTACTGTGGAGTAGACTAATTAACTCCACAGTAAACGTCTCATGTCTACATGTGCGGCCCTATTAGGCTGCAAGAAACTAAGTGACCTTGCAGAAGCGTAGTACTTGTAAATACAAGTTCTATCCTGTTGTGTTGTTCTTCACTCCATAGCACCGCATGTGTAGACTGGCGCAGCTGGTTGGGACATGGCAGTGCTTCAGTGTGGGGGCTGCCTGTCAGCAAGCCCCTCACTGGAGCCCCCTCATACCCCAGCCAGCCCCCCTGCAGCATGTTGAGCTAGGTCAGAGCAGCCCCAGGCTGGTAGGCTGCCCCCCTAGGGACCACATGCCAGGTGATCTGATCTGGCTCCACCTTCTGCAGTCTTGGGCACAAGTGCAAATGCGGCACCCAGGACCTATAAACTCCAGCACTATAACAAAGGAGTTTATTTCTTTATTTTAATAGCTTTACCTTTATGTGTAGATGTACCCAGAGGGAACTAATTACTGAGGGATGTGGGAAGATTTCACAATGTGAAGTCTCTAAATCAAGTCTTGACACCTTTCTAAACCCAGGGAAGCTGTGGAATCTCTATCAATGAAGGTCTTCAAGAGCAGGTTAGACAAGTATCTGTCAGGAGAAGATTGGCATCATCAACCCGCTGTGGGGCACGGGCATGAACCAGATCACATTTCAAGGTCTTTCTTGCCCTCACCTTCTGATTCCAGGAGAGATGTTTTTGCTTCACAAGCCATTGGGTGTGCTACAGAAATCCTTGGGAGAAATTTGGAGACTTATATTTTATAGGAGGTCAAAATAAACAATCACAAAAGCCCTTCCTGACCTCAAAATCTATACATCTTAAAAAAATTTTAAAACCTGCAAACAAATAAAAAAAACCCAAAAAACTTGTGCCCACCTATTAAAAAAAAATCATAAAACCCTGTAATTAATTTCAAATTTACTTACTAACTTTAACACAGCCCTAGTTTTTCAAAGCTCCAGGTCACAGCCAGTGTAGTTATAGGAGACCAAGGTTTCTATTCTGAAGACTGCAGACACATGCTTTGGAACAAGTTGAGTGCTGTTACTTAGGACCTGAGCCACCAATAATATGAGGCCATAGCGAAGCCATGCCAGGGTAAAGCTACCATGAATCAGATGTGATTAATCAAGCCCTGCTGGAATGTAAGGATTCCAAATTTTCTCATTATCTTGATTACATGAGAAAAAAATACCTGACTTAAGGGAGAGATCTGAAATCACATTCAGATCATTGTCTTTGATGTCCTTCTAGAAGGCAATTCAAAGATAAGCAAGAATCTCTTTCAGGGCCAAACACAGTGGGCCACTAATCCACACTTGTATGCACCTCACTTTAAGCCCTCTATCTGATTTGAAATCTTACCTAAGGTCCAAGTTCACATAGGTAAAGGGGGACAGGTGGGGTTGCGAGTATCCTATCTCCCCTAAAAGAAGGTGGCATTAATTCCAAACTCCCCAGGCCATAAAATGAATGCACAGCTGGTTGTGAATGTGTAATATAGCTGCAAACTGTTATGCAATTTTAATAGAAGTAATAAATTACAGGCTGAATTTAAACAGCCTTCAAATATTTATATTCTCTGGTTTTAAAGTGCCTGCCTTGTGTAATAGGCTCATGGTGAGTTACATGTTGAGGGATCAGGTGCCAGACTTCAGCTGGTCCACCTTTTTCAGGAGCGGAAACGGAGTACAGCTACTCCAGAGACTACTGGAGTACTCTGGCCCCATCCCTTGTTTCGAGCGGTGTGGCTAGGAGAAGGGGACTAAACATGGACTATCCCTGTGACCTGCTGATCCTGAGCTGCTGGAAATTCCCTTTAGGGCCATTCCTTTAGGACTTAACATCGTCAAGGAAAACTATGACAGAGTCATGTGCTGTTCATGGTGATTCAAACAGGGCACGCAATACTCCTGTGTTGCTCTGCTCCCATACAGCATCCAGGGGATGCTCTAGGTTCCCCCAGGGTGCTAGCTCCAGGTTGGCAGGGGGCACTAGGGTCAGGCCTGGGCTCCAGGAGGTGGGGGTAGGAGTGGCGTGGTTGTCCCAGCTCCAGGGCATTGTTTCCCAGCCCCCTGCCCTGATCAGCTGGTGGGACAGCTGGCAATGAGCCCCTGGCTGGGCAGGAATACCCAACACTTGGATTCCCAGAAGCACTGGGATAGGGTTACGGGGGATGGAGGTCAGAGAGCTACCCTGGAGACATCTGGGAAATACTCTTGGGAGAGCTACTGGGGAGAGCTGGGAGCTGAGCAGTGCCAGCACTGGGAGAGTTCCCTGTCCCCTGTGGCCCGCTGGTGTTGGGGCTGACTGGGACCAATTTTTTCTCCCTGTCAGTGTCTGCATGTGCACTATTGTGCAGTATCTATTGTGCAGTTAATTTACTACCTGCATTTAGAGGTAGTTGCTAATTGTGCAGTAGACTAATTTACTGCACATTAAATGGTGTATATGTATAGATGGTGATGCTTTACTGCACAGTCGATTAGTCTGCTGTGCAGTAAAACATCTCGTGAAGACACACCCAGAGAAAATGTTCTTGCAGCATCCGCCCATTTCTTCTGACAAGAATTTGCTCTATCCTGACAAAGAAACAGCAGAATAATTATGGACAAAAAAAATAATTAATATTAATTACATTAATTTTATCTTCGGCAGTATCAATCAAGTATTGACGGAAGCCAAGCCTGGTCTCCCCTCCTGCTATGCATAATTATATACTATTATATGCATGATTCTGCTATGCAGAGACCTTCACATGTTCAGTACATTTCTGTATACATCACGGAGGATTTAAACGGACAGGACCACACAACTAAGTAGTTAAGGTGCCTACATTTAACATCATTTTAACAGGCTGTTTCATTCAGAGATGCTTATCGCTTTGGTTTGAACAGGCTAAAGTAGTAGAATCAAATAAGTACACCACTTGTGAGGGTAGAGAAAAAACATGCAAGGAAAAGAAAAACAACAGCTACTCCTACAAATTGAAAGCAGCTACTTCGAATGAATGGTTCTGAAAAAAAATAAGTCAGAGCTCTCCAAAGAAAGTTATCTCAAAGTATCATCTTGCCTCCATGTTTTCCAGCAATTACAGTGGGTCTGTTCAAGGGTAACTAATTGTCTTTGGCCTGGATGTAATTTTGGAGGCCTAAGGGGGTTCCTAATGCTAACAAATTAAGAGCTCAGTAATTAGCTGTGATTGGGGAAACCACACTGGGTGATCATGGAAAAGACTTCTTGCAACAGTCCAATCTCCCTAGATGAAGGAAGAAGAGAAAGAATATGGCTAAATTTTATCTTGTCATTAAATTACTTTGTCACAGAAAGCCTGAAGCCTTGGGCAGTCCCAAAACATATGGTATAGAGAAGTGAACCTTGTAAAGAATTTCATCTCCAGCATGTATCTGAATCCCTGATAACTACAGCTGCCATGCTGGCCAGGTTCCAGTAAGTCACAAGTACCACCTTTTTGCAGAACAAATCAAATGTAAGGTTCAGAGAAAAAAACATGAAGTTTTCAAGAAAAATGTCATCTCCAACAAGAGTGTCCAGCCTCTGTCCTCGAATATTCTTAGACACTTCTCCCAGCTCCTATCAAAAATGACATGAGTGCAGATGAAAATGACTGAAATTTCCAAAGTTAAAATAGCTGGAGTGTTAGGATGAACGGCATTCATAAATTGATGATAATTAAACTGGCTTTAGTACGACCGCCTCCAAGTAAAACATAGAAGTTAATGAGACTTAAGCTTTGTTGTACAGGGATGGCAGGTGAATCAGTGCCTTAATGGGCCGTCCTGGGACTTTAAATCCCAAGTACCCTGCAGCAAAGGATTTTTTTTTTTTTGCCCGGAATCATTCAATGGAATTGACCCTGAAACGCATGCCGTTCCCCATCAGACAGGTGGAACTTTAAAGCTCCAAACCTGGAGTGAATCATCTTGATTCGTTTCTTGAGGCGCTTCAAACTAGAAATTTCACAAATAATTTGAGGTTATTTCTCAGCCTCAGTATATCAGAGCACTTGTGAAATGAATAATTCAGGAAAGCTATTTCTATTTAATGTAAACAAAAATCTTTGCATTCGGGTAGGGCTTGCTTTTGAGAGTAATCACCATGTTCCTTCTGCAGCTTTCCTGAAATATCTTCATTCTTGACTTCTTTTCTTAAACGTTGGGTGGCACGGTAGTCGAAACCATCTACATGCATTGCATTGTTTCGCTTTTGAAATCAATGATTTTTTTCATTTAATTGCATTTAATGTTATTTAATTTTATTTTACTTTTGATAAAGCCATAGAATAGAATTTGGCAGATTTGGTTTCAGTTCCAGGCATTCTGAATTCTGTATGAGTTAGCCTAGTCTGAGTTTTCAAAAGTGCCTGGCACTTGTAAATACTAGTCTCTTTGTCTGAGGCTATAAACACACATTGCATTTAACCCAGGATAAACTATTTTAGACTGAGACAAAGTGCAATCTGTGTCTTTTGTCCCAGGACAAATCCTATACATGTTCATGGGATAAAAAGAGCTAGCAGTTGATCCTAGGATATAACAAAGGGTATCTGGATGGTTATCCCAGGACTGCATCATTGAATCAATGGCAGATAAGAAGCAGGGCTCTTGGTCGCTCATTAAACCCTGATTAAAAGGATGATGTGTGCACATGCCAATCCTGGGATATTTCTATTCTGGGACAAATACAGGAACAATTTGTCCAGGGATAAATGTAAGTCAGTTCCTTATTTATTCCCATAAAATAAGAAAAAATGATACTTCCTGTCTATGCCTTTAGTTCTTATCTATCTGAACTGTTAAACTTTTTGGTCATAGAACTTCCCTCCTACACAGTTCACATTACAATGAAACACAAGGTATTTGCACAAATAATAAACAATGATCATGCATCAGTAAGAGCATATTTCCCCTTATTTCCCCTCGGCATCTCTGTTATGAGCCCATTATTGAATATCCATGATTGATCTGGTTATCTACATCATAAGAAGGTAAAAGCTTTAAAACACCTTATATAAAACTCTGAAGTAGCATTACCTACAAGCTGTTCAAATGGATGTCATGATAAACTGAAGAATGGGGAAAGTGAACCATTTAATCTGCTTGGAAATGTAGTCAAACCTTTTGGGATCTTCAAAGGCGTCCAAAAGAATTGCTCAGTGTTGTGTGAGATTTTTTTCTAATGGAATATCTCCCCTATTGTCTCCATTCGATTATTCATTCAGGGTGTCGTCCCACAGACAGTGCATCAAAACGCATGCATCTGGGAAACAAATAAGTTAAATTCTAGCTGAGCTCGTAAGCTAAATCAGGCCTGATCATAGGTTGTCATGTAGTTTAACAAGAGGAATAAATCGACAATGTTGCTAAGAACCTAAGGTTTACAGACCAGAATCTCAAATGGTATTCCTCAACTGAGGATTTGGCCCTGTATCTTTTCTTTAACTCACCACATGCTGTTCCCTTAAATTCCAGTTTAGAAATGTAGTCGGTGTATAATGTAGGAAGTTTACTGTTGACATAAGCCTCTTCTGGTTTATGAAAAAGAAAAGAGGAAGTAAATCAACTCTGTATTTAAGAACATAAGAAGTGCTAAAGTGGATCAGACCGGTGGGCCATCCCCAGCCCATGTGAGTGCTCTGATCAGCAAACTATCTGCTATTCATCATGAAGATAGGTTTTGTCGGGGGAAGGTAAAAGCCTCACCTTGTCTGGTTTTGACCAGGAATTCCATTCCGGAGCTGAAAAAAAAATCCCCAAAAAACTTTCATTGGAACAAGTACAATCCTGTGAAAAGATGTGGATCTGACAAAACAGTATTTTCTACCACCTGCAAAAGAAGTCAGAGAAAAATCCCTGACCAGCTCTCGTAATTGGAAAGAGAGACACATCAGAGGGTGAGCTTGTACAAGAACCTAATCCCCCTGATAGAGAGAGGATAAAAAAGGCACACTCAAACTAGGCTGCATCCCAAGACCGCTTCGTATTTCTAGAGCAAAGCAAGATGATACAAAACCATTCCTGCAAATGAAAAGGAAAGCAGATGCAACTTTATAATATACAGCTACAGGAGAAAAAAACGTCTTTATAGGTGTTTCATATTTGCTCATCAACATGGAAGAAAAGCATTCCCCAGGATAATCAGATAACAAAACACCTTGACCTTGGAGCACACAGATAGCAAGCAATATGAATGCAGTCTATTCTGCAGCTTGTCCTCTCCCTGTTTACTCTGCTTGGGGTAGATGTTTCTGGCAGGCAGGAAGGAATGATTGTTGTAAAAGTCACTGCAGTTGCTTCAGAAGGCTTCAAAGGATTTAGAATAGCACATTAGGAGATTTTGGATAGCTAATTCAACAGCAAAGTTACAATCATTACAGGCCTTTCCATAAAGCAGGTTAAGACCAGGTTCTGCCACTCTTACTCACAATGGGCTACAATGCTTTTAGCCCTAGTAAGAAGCAGGGCATATGAATAGGGATCTACTTAACTGATGGTTTTGCAGATTTGTGGAAATCACAAAAAAGCCAGCATTGTGTGCAATCACTGGGAAAACCAGCGTTGGTTGCCCTTTCCCATGAAATCAACCAAAAAAAAAAAAGAAAAATAAGCGGTAGTGTGGTAGACTGAGTGAAAATGCCCTCTGTCAATCAGTGACAAGGGTGGGGCAAAGAAAGCAGTAGTGAGGTAGACTGAGTGAAGGCACCCTCCACCAATAAAAGGTGGAGTGGGGCTGCTACAAAATGTCCACCAAATTGCATTTGCATGCCGCAAGTGGGCCATGAAAAAACCTGTTATCTTGCCACAACTTGGGTAGGCCCCATATATAAACCCAAAAAGTGCTCCATGTTAACCATGACTATACTTGTACTGAGCTAACCGAGACACCCCTATATGGCACTGCATTGTGCCATAATCATATATACATACTCCTTCAGCAGGATCTTACTCTGCAGGTATCCTTGTTGAACTTAGACACAACTCCATGCAACTACAGTTGACATCAACAAGACTTCTGTAGCTGTCAATGAATAGACCAATATAAACACAGGAGGCATGTTCACTTGCTTGAGGATCTGCAGCCAGTTCAGCACATGGACTCATGGCAAATACAGTACACTCTTCCATGAGACATGTATTACACATCCGTGCTGGTATCTGAAAAGCCAAGTGGAATATATTTGTTAATGCAAAGTAACTGCCATAGAGTCTGGCGTAACAGTAACTCCTCCAAACTTTTTCAATGATAACAATGGGTACTTCTACACAAGACACTAAATTGCAGTAGGCTAATTCTACTGTGCAGTACCGCATCACGATGAAAGCCATGCTATTCAACTAATGCGCAGTAAAATGAGTCTACTGTGCATTAGTGTCACTTAAAAGGCATGTGCTGGTGTTACTGCACAGTAGGACTGGTTAATGCACATTTAATTAGTACCTATTATTAAAGGTACTGAACCTGATGTGTAGTAATTACAGCATATTAATGCATGTGTAGTCATGCCCAATATAAAGGTAAAAAGAGATGAAGATAAGAAGGTGATCTGAAACGTATGATATATTTGTTGGTCAAAGGCTGGCTGTCTTTCTGGAAATGCTCATAACCCGGAAATACTATGTTTGGTTTGGAGCTATATCGGCTGATACCAGGTGATGTTGGAATCTCCAGTGTATGAAAGAGCAGGAAGAACCTGACAAAAGAACCTGTCACAAAGTTACAAGGATATGATGCATGGTGGAAGGACAAAAATCAAGTAATATAACCTATAAGCATTCTACTTTCTGCAGGATACTTGTATGAGATGGGCACAAACATTGTAGTCTGAAGTATGAATCACAACCATAGGAACACAAAAATTGCTTTGTATTTTATCAGAATCCAATATGCTCTCTCTAACAGAAACCTAAATGAGAGGAAAGTATTTCCAACATGAGGCAGAGAGTGAGTTATCTTCTCCTCACATTTGGTCTCATTCTGAGTTCTAATAATTAGGTATTGATTAAGCTCTTAAAATTGAGTTTTAATAGGCCTTCCATAGAATTTGATAGCATGAACTATGAGAAATGTGGATAATCATGCTACCCATGTGTGTGTGTGTGTGTGTATATATATATACACACACACATTGTATATACATTATATATAGATTATCTATATATAATCTTTTTTGCACCTTTTTTTTAAAGTTCTTAGCCTTAATGACTTCCAATGGAGATCCAGTCTAATTATGCACAATTGTATATAATACGAAATAAGATATAATCCTGTGCAAATATATTGTTCAATTTCTGCCACCTTTCAATTTCATCAACTCTCACTTTGCTATATTTTTATGAGACCAAGAGAATGGAAGACTTCTGACAGACTCCCTCAGACCACTATTTTTTACACAGTTACCATGTCTCCTCTGATTTGTTTTCTTTCTGAGATAAAAGATCCCAGTCTCTCTCTCTCTCGCTTTTTTTTTTGTAACAGAGTATTTTTCCCTGGACCATTTAATCCTGTTCTTTGCTTTCTGTCTCCTATCTAGGATTGGAACCCCATAAACATCTGTACTGGTGAAGGCTGATACAAGAAAAGTCATTTCATTTTTCAGCAACCTCTTGATCTTTTATCACTGCTTCTTTTAACCTCTGGGCTAAGTAAAGACATTCAAAAAGCCCAGGCCTGAATTGATTCAATTTTTGCAGGTTAGTCTAACCTGTGTAGATTGAACCACCAAGCAAGTGAACAGACATTCACTTTTGATTCCAAAATAATTCAGCCACATGCCTAGGGTGGCTCAGGCCAGAAGCCAGAGGGTGTTAGAGCGAGCCCCCCCTTCCCTTCCACAGGGGCTGAGGGAAGTTGAGGGTGGGGGGTAGGGGGGACATGACCAGCCATGGCAGACCAAAGTATGATTGCGGAGGGGTTTAAACCCCCACTCTGGCCTGCAGGGATTCCAGCTGGGATGTGCCTGGAGGGGAAGGAAGCAGTCTTTGCTAGGCTTTCAGTGGGAAGGGGACCATGGCCAGACCCTGGCCCCCAGCCTGGCCTGGCATAGCCCCTTAAGGTGAAGGGGCAGAGAGGAGGTTTATTGCCCCCACCCCACCCAGTCCTGGGGGACCACAGCCAGGGTCTGCCCCCTTCACCTCAGGGGGCCATGCTGGAGTAGCATCTAGCCATGCCCCCTCCCCTGCTCTGGCTAGAGACCAGAGGGGTAGGGCCAGCCAAGCTCTCTAGAGCAGACAGCACAGTCCAGCCCAGGGCTGCAAAGCATGCTGGGATGCTGGGGGACTCTGATTTAAGTTAAACCAGGAAGGGGTCTGGGACAGAAGTTCCATTAACTGGTTTGACCTCAATCAATTAAGTCTGATACTACATTCAACCGAGTTTATCTTAAACCCATCTTAAAAAAATCATTTCAACTTCACAGAACTTCTGTTCTGTCACAGGTGTAAACCAGTTTCTGATCGCTTAAACTGGTTTAAGTGTAACTTCTGACCTTTAGTGATCCAGCAGTCCAAACAATTATTTTACAGACATCCTTTTCTTGATAGTCTCCAAAACGAATTATGCTTGTCTTTGCATCTTTCTCTACTTACTCTTTGAAGACTATCTTGTTGGGTTGTTTTTTTTTTCATTGTCATCTATCTTATTTTTCACTGCAATAAAACAACAGCTGACAGATGGGCATGTGGCAAGACATATGATTGCCCCCCGTCAGTGGTGCCAGTTCTCAAATTTCAAGTTTCACAGCAGCAGGGCACACAAGATTGTGGCTCTTGAGTTAGGATTAAAAATAGAAATTCCACTGTGAAAATGACTTAGTCTGATTCCAGGTTTCATATTCAGCAAGCACACTGCCTGACACATTTTTATGGGGCCACAGGGAAAGTGTCTATGAGAATACAAACAATACATTTTCCTCCAAAAAAATTATTTTGGGGAGCCACTCTCTTTATTGAGACATTAAAATTGTAAGATGCGCCTGAAACAAAATCCAGGGTGCTGCCATCTCTTCATTCCCACATATTCTGGAAAATTCAATTTAGAATCTAGCCCTCCAGGTCACAATTGCCCTTATAGTTCAGTTGAACTGTAAACTGGCATCCAAATATCCTTTACATTTGATAGTGTCAAATCCAAGCATCCCTCAGCATGTTTGCAAATAGAGAACTGCATTGCACAGGTATATACAGATGAATAAATCTCTGTGTAGTGAGGAAAAAAGACTCATTAATTTGGTTCTCAAATGCTTTTCATTTAATAGAGATGGTTAATAAAGAATTATGGCAGATCAGCGGGATTGCTTTGGCTGGTAGCATGTGGCCTGTAGACTAGATCTTGTAGACCCATGCTCTACCACAATGGTGCCAGTGCTGGTGGGATTTTACTGTAACATAGGTGCAGAGTCTTGGTCCTGCTAGACTCATTTGATTGATTGTATGCATTTATGTTGCTGAACAGTAAACACATGGCGACTGATAACCTTCTGATGAAAAAACTGATCAGTTCCTATATTTTTCCCCCATTC
This sequence comes from Crocodylus siamensis, assembly GCF_052110815.1. NCBI lineage: Eukaryota > Metazoa > Chordata > Crocodylia > Crocodylidae > Crocodylus > Crocodylus siamensis. Next base: position 1,270,505 of record NC_143396.1, on the reverse strand, counting down.
TGCTGCTGACACTTTCTAAACATAACTTTCCAAACATCCATCTGTACAGTTTTGCTTCATTGGCTAACATTTTCAGAAGAGCTTTGAAAAAAAGGAGTGAGATAGCAAGAGAAAAGTGGCTTTTAAATAAAAAAGATAGACCAGTGGCTAGGCCATGATCATATGAAGTAAAAGAAAACTCGATTTGATTTTCTATGCAGCCACAGGCTTCCTGTTAAAATTGTTTGATCTGTCTGTGCTGCATCTTCCCATTTTCAGAATGGCTTGACCATACCTTAGTACCTCACTGGGGTGTTGAGGCTAAATGTGTGAAAAAGGTGCTCATATAATTTCACAGGAGGAGCTGCATAGATGAGGTGCATTGGACAGGTAAACTTTGATGTCCACCAGTATTTTTTCCTGGTTTGAAAGGACGAAAGAAAGAACAACTGTCTCTGTAAGTGAAAAAAAAGTGAGAATTTTTTTGAGACTAGGAGATTTGAGACCAGATAAAGATCTTGTCTCATCTCACAGCAGTACCCTAATCCATGGCAGACAGACAGGAGACACCTTCTTTTTAAAGGCATTGCACCCAGTCAGACCACCTCAAATTGCTATGTGCACCACAAAAATAAAGACTTTTTTCTATGAATGTGAGAAAAGAATCCCAGCTGGAGTAAAGGGCTCTGTATACATTACACCACCAGGGGGTATGAACCATGGCTTTTATTTTCACAGCCATTCTTTCGTAACCTCCATTTAGGTTAAATTATTCACAAGTTTTTGGTTTTTTTCCCCTTTGTGCAGATAAAGCAGAACATTATTACATTGAATCAGATTATATTTAAAAAAGATATTAAAACAATCTTCACAAATACACTAAATATAACTGGAAAGAAAAGCTGGTGAAAAAGTCCTCTAATTTAAAAATGATCGTTATATGTAATCACCTGGGACCACACCCAGGGCTGGCAATGATAAAGAAATGGGTTGCTATCATGTGGCATAAACAGGTCATTCTGGTAGCTGTAGGCTATAGTAGGCTTTTATCCTCACTGACCAGCCTTTAGCGGTAGACAGATCATATACTCTAAACAACATGTCCCATGTACTCAGTGGAAGTTCATTTTAAACATCTGACATCCACAATAGTCAAAACACAGCATGAGACCTCCTTTATAATGGCCACTGTAGTGCATTGTCACTGGGGACCTGAGGCAAATACAGGGCCAAATCCTTTTTTCACTTGTATTTCCGTAAGCAGCACTTACAGAACTATGCATGTTAAATTATGAGAACTGACACAGAGTTCGGATTTGATTTGCATTTGTGTAGCTATATTTGTCTGGCATTTCCCTTCTGAACAAGGTCAGAAGGTTGCGCGCCGGTCTTATAACCTCCAGGGCAGAATTTCAGGTGCAACAGAAGTGCAGCTCCTGGCTGTAACTCAGAAGGATTTCTGCAAAGTGCTCTGAGTTACAATGGTACCCCAGACCAAACAGAAGTTCACGGTTGGTTCTTAGGGAGAGGGAAATCTAGTTGTGGTTGGGAGCCTACAGTCTGGTTCCCATAGCAATGGCCTGGGCTCTTTGCCAGCACTTGCTTTTTTCAGAATGGGACTGGGCAATGGCAGCAGGGAAACACGTTCTTGGGCTCCCCAGCTAGTGTTGAAAGGTGGGGGTGGGTGAATCAGAGCCCCCCCCCCGCTCAGTTTACACTTATGCAAGTGCCACTTAGGCATGTAAAAATGAAATGGGATTTGGCTAAAAACTTTTTGTGAATCAACCAGGAAGGGAAACTACATAACATGCCATACCTTGAACAGTGAATTAAACTTGGATATGGAATCTGGCAAATTTGCTTCATACTTTGCATACCTGAATCATAGAAGTCAGGTCAGAAGGGACCGCGTAGATCTTCAAGTCAGACCCCCCTGCCTGGGCGGGAGAAAAGACTGGACTCAAATGAGTCCAGCCAAGTAGTCATGAAGACTCTTCTTAAAGACCCCCAGGGTAGGAGCCAGCACCACTTCCCTAGGAAGTTGGTTCCAGCTCCTAGCCACCCTGACTGTGAAGTAGTTCTTGTGGATGTCTAATCTAAACCTACTCTCTAATAATTTGTGTCCATTGTTCTTTGTCATGCCAGGGGACAGCAGGGGAAACAGTGTCTCCCCTAAACCCTTCTGGTCCCCCCTAGTGAGTTTATAGACAGTCACCAGGTCCCCCCTCAGCCTTCTCTTGTGAAGGCTGAACAGGTTTAAGTCCCGCAGTCTTTCATTGTAGAGTCTGCCCTGTTGTCCCCGGATCATGCAGGTGGCCCTCCTCTGGACCCTTTCAATGTTGTCCACATCCCCCCTGAAATGGGGCGCACAGAACTGGATGCAGTACTCCAGCTGTGGCCTGACCAGCGTCGCACAGAGGGGGAGGATCACCTCCCTGGCGCTACTTGAGATGCAGCTGTGGATGCACGACAAGGTCCGGTTAGCCCTGCCAACTGTGACCTTGCATTGTTGGCCCATGTTCATCTTGGAGTCAGTAATGACTCCAAGATCCCTTTCTGCCTCCATGCTCTCAAGAAGGGAGTTTCCCATCTTATAAGTGTGCTGCTGGTTTCTACTGCCTAAGTGCAGCACCCTGCACTTGTCAGTATTGAAACGCATCCTGTTTATGTCAGCCCACTCCTGTAACCTATCCAGGTCTTGCTGCAATCTTTCCCTCCCTACTAGCGTGCTCACCTCACCCCAAATTTTGGTATCATCAGCGAATTTAAACAGGTTGCATTTCATCCCATTGTCCAAATCGCTGATGAAGAAATTGAACAGCGCGGGCCCAAGGACCGAGCCCTGGGGGACTCCACTGCCCACTTTTCCCCCTGGTTGAATATGACCCATCCACCACCACCCTCTGAGTACAACCCTTGAGCCAATCTGCAATGTCTCCTAGCAATTCTAATGGCTGGGAAAAAAAACCTATTATAAGAAAAATATATACATACATACATACATACATACATACATACATATATACACACACACACATACATATGCATATACATATACATACATACATATACATACATACCTATGCATATATATGTGTGTGTGTATAGATACACACACACACACAAAACGTGTATGAATATATATAATCTTTTTTGAAACTCTAATTTTAGCTGAACAATGCACTTTGTATGGGGGAAAAAATGCCTTACTCTTTTAGAATATTTACCACCTAATTGGAATGCTTCCTTACTCCAAGAAGTGGTATAACTGTCATATTTATTATTTAATATGCCTATTTATTTGCTACGTGTGCACATACATAATTTTGCTAATAAATTTGATATATCTGTAAGTGCAAAGTGTAACTATTTCTAATTAGTTTGATCAAAGATCACACATTCATTGCTGAGTAATGGAAATTAGCCTAATAAAAATTCTATTGCTTCTGACAGGAGGGAAAAATGTCTGCAGAGAGATCACCTCTTGCAGTCTTGTGTAGGGCCATTTATACATAAAGAAAGTATTTATAAGTTCACATAAATGTCAACAGGGCTGAGTTTATAATATTATTTTCAAAGAAATTGTAGTGTTTGTGCTGCTGCACTGAGTTTTTCAGCCTGCTTACTTACATTGGTGCTCTTATTAATATCATTACAGTAACACCCGGAGGCCCCAACTGGTATCAGCACCCTATTTTGCGTAACCAGGCACTAATCACGTAAGTGAGACAACCCCTGCTTTAAAGGGCTTATATTATCATTAGAAAAGAAATGGAAGGTTAAAGAAAACAGAAGCAAAGTTAGCACAGTATAGTGACAGAGATAGGAGTAGAAGAAATGGCCTTTGGGTCCCAACCAAGTGTCCTACCCATTTCAGTTATGAGTTATTTCCCATTCTGTGCCCACCCTAGCTACCTTGGCTAGAGCAACACTTCACATAAGACAGAGAATTGTAACTGCACTGGGTAATGCAATCCTGGATGGGAGCATCTGAGGAGATTACACGTGCACCTGACAGATACCTTTCCCTTTCTCTGTATGTTGGGAATGCTTCCATAGCTTGTTTTTTTTCCCAAGAAAGCTTCTTTGGATTGAACTGACTTGATCTGCTCAATGATCTGCGTTGAAGTAGCCTTAGAGTGATGGCATAGCTATGATGGCCTAGGCATTATGCAAGAGGCAAGGATTTGTGGCGGGGTGGTATCTTTTCCTGGACCAACAAAATAGTTGGAACAGAGTTAAATAAATAAAGTTAGAAAAGTTTTTGAATGCAAGGCATTCTTCATTGGGTCTGAGAAGGGAAGCAAGCACAGAAGCAGCTGACAGTCAAAAACAGGGAATAAAGCTGTCAGGTGGGGGGGGTCGTGGGGGAGATGAAAGAGAAATTCCCAGGGGTAGCAGACAAACACTTAGCAGAAGAAAACAACCTTGATTACTGAGAGATCAGGGCTTATCCACAAAAAAACAACAACAACCCTATCCTGATCGGAACTGGCATTTTCTTTGTGCTTGAACCAGAATGGCTAAAAGGAAAGATCTGAGGGAGGATGAGTTTTGAATGCCATAGCTGTGCTGTAGGCAGTGGTTCTCAAGCTTTTTAGACTCAAGGCAGCCCTCATTAGACTCAAGGCACCTCTTTGAAAATCCCAGCTTTTAATTATCACTAGTTTTTCAATGAAAGAAAAATAACGGAATTATTTTGTTGCAAAGAATTCAGAGAGACTGCAACAGGTCAGACTGTCGGTAATGCAAGCAGTCCTCAGACTTATGACACAATTGGTTCCTGAAAACCCTGTCTTAAGTCAAAACTTTGTAACTCGGAACCAATTTTCTCATAAGAAACAATGTTATAAATGGCGATTCATTCTTGAACGAAGACCCGATACCCTGTTTGCACCAAAAATACCCCAGAATTGTGTACGTGATCAATTATAGATGAGTAATATAGCTACATTAATGTATTTCTATTGTAAATTGCAATCATATTGATTTGGAAGGACTTCTTTGAAGTGACTTTGCTGGACTTTTTGAAAGGCTCTTGGTTGGACTTTTTGAAGGGTTCTTGGCTGGAGTCTTCTCAGGAGTCTTGGCTGCAGCGTTTTCTGGAGTCCTGGCTGCCTTCTTAAAGAAAGTGTCCAAGGAAGTTTGGACAGATGTTCTCCAGGGAGATGAGCGATGCAGTGAACTTGCTCGCTGGCATGGCGTCGCATTGAATCAAGCGTTGTAAAGTTGAAACTGATATCATAAAGTTGAAACGGTGTCAATTTATAAACATCATGAGTGCAAAATGTTGTAACTTGAAATGTTGTAAGTTGAAGACTGCCTGTACTATGCACTGATGTTTGAAATCTCAGGGTTTTTTCTTGTGAATCATGCTTGTGTACCTAACAGCATCTGGTTGAGTATCGCTGTTCTAGGGCCTGAGTTGTTTTTTGTCACAGGTAGCCATTGCTACTCCCCATGCTACAATATAAATAATCCCACTGCTAGCTCCAGAAAACCCCTGCTGGAATGCATGAATGTGCATTCATGTGCATGAAAAGCAAGGCATTTATCCCAGTGGGTGGGAGAGGAGCACTGAGATTTAAAAAAAAAATGCATTTCTCTTTTTTTTCGGTAAGAATGTGCTTGATTATTTCATAGGCAGCATAAATTTCATTATTGGCATGAACTGTTTGTTTTCTCAACTTTAAGTCTTTGAGATGTGATAGGTAACTAGAGTGTTGTCACTTAGCAACCCTAACTGGCTTTTGAAACAAAGTCTCTTGCTTTTGGTTACTAACACACTATCTACACATAACACCTTTTCTTGGGAATTTCAGAGGGTTTTATTTGTTTTCAAAAATAGGCATCATAGTGTCTACATTATGAGAGGGGGGAAATAGAACAGTGAAATTAAAAGGCTAACCAACAATCAAACAAGCCAATGGCAGAGAGAGGAATAAAAGCTCTCTGTCCTAATTTCCTGGATCCTAGTCTAACTCATAGGAAATAATGGTGGTGTTTTGGCTCAAATTCTTTTAGAAACAAGTCAGAACTTAACACTATCAGCTGGGAATGTCCGAACAATTCTTATTGGGAAGAAAAATAAATATATGAAAAACAACTTCAGACAGAGACGGAGAAGTCAAGGAGTTGGAAATAGCAACTTCTGATCAAAGTCACGCCCCCCCAAAAGAAAACACACAAACCAGAATGTTTTTGTTTGAGCAAATAGGAGCTTAATAACATAATAAACCTAGACAATTCCCCCAAGGTTAAACCCTATTTTGCAGAGTGAACTGAGAAAAGCCCTCTCCTGACAAACTAAAGTAGGCAAAATAAGCAAGAGCTGGAAAAATTACAAGAGTCAAAGGGATCCCAAGGTCACAATCACAAAAGAAACCACTGTTCTTGGCTCCTTGGCCAGTACTCTGCCTACTAGATCACATATTAGCTCTGCTTCGTATGGGTGAGTGAGGGATTAGGAGAAGTCTTGATGCCTACACTACTGGGGCCAGAGGGCTGGACAAGAGACAGTGGGTTTAAGCAACACCTACGTACTTTCACATGAAATCACAGAAAACATCTCCTAATGGTAAGAGCAGCAGGACAGTGGAACAAGCTACTGAGACCAACTGTGAAATCTGTTTCAGCAGCAGAGGCATGGTGGCGATGAGTGGGAAACTCCCACAGGCAGCCACAGCGGTGTCGGCGAGTGGGGAACTCCCTCAAGCGACCATGGCAGTGTCGACGGTGGGGGGGAGAAGTGGTGAGTGTTAGACCCTGACTCCATGAGGCACCCAAGGACTCAGGAGATGATGATCCAATTATTCATGGATCCTGTTGCCTCATTAGCATGGAATTGCCTATGCATTTCATTCATTTACATGCCTCTCTGCTAAGAGCGAATGCTCAAGACTTTAATCTCCACTTCCTCTGTTCACTTGCTGGTTGTTTCTGGTTTCTTGCTGGTTCATATTTCATCTCCAAGGCCTTGTTTCTGTTTTATCTCCTGATGATAGCTGGTGGGCTACAACTTGTTCTTTTTACACAATGGTCTCTATTCTTTACAAAACTACAACCTTGTTAGAAAACTGCTTGCCTAAACATTTGCAAACTTATTTTGAATATATCATCCTGCCTTGTGACCAGCAACTTTTACTGAGACATAGATTAAAGCCTTTATTTAGCCGTAAATCCAGTGTTCCCCAAGATCTAAATAGTGTTCCTAACAGTGAGCACCAACCAGCAGCTGGTGACCACCAGCTGACACTGCCGGCGGTGTCGGCGGTGATGGGGACAGTGACAAGTGGCGACCATCCGCAGACTGGCAGCACTTCTTTCAGGGAGTTTAAGTTATAAACATACAAATACATTTGTTCAGGAAAACATAAACACGTACACACAAGAGGTACATAACATGGGCATGCACATATACGCATGCACTAGAAGCATGTGGCACATATTGCATTTGGCTGTGTTTTGATTAGCTGGTACAAATTAATCAGGGTTAAGCCAGGTCAGTGGATGGGGTAGAAGATTTTCTTGGAAATACCAAGCTGCTATGAGACGTTATACTATTAGATGCGTAGGCAGGGGCATTTTTTCTGTTATCACTGAATGAATGAATCAGAACTGTATGACAGATCACAGTGCCGTTGGATATGCTATCTATTTTGCAGTAAGCAAAGGTTTTGTGGCACTGGCAGGTACTAGAAGCACAATCAGCAGCAATTCCAGTTTGGGCCACTTTGTACCATCTTGATCTTTGGCATACATCAGAGTAGCTCCAAGGAGAAAGTAGGCTGAAGCATCCAAGAGTTATACTCCACAATTCCTCCCACAATGAATCTCTTATGCGAGGATGGTGAGGATTGAGAGAAAAAACCACCTGGAGAATTGCTCTTGAAAGAGGGTGTTTCCACAAATGCTCCTTTTGGAAACAGGGCAGTGAGGTCCAGGGCTATTTTGACATCGTTTCCTATTCTAAGCTGTTTTGTATTTTGGTTGCACACTATGAAAGAGCATCCATTCTCTACTGTATTTCAGTATTTTTGTTATTAGAATACTTTGGGATGATGGCTCCTTTCACCATCAACATCAATCATTATTGCCATTTGTCAGTTTTTGGCAGGGATTCTCAACAAAAAATAAACCTAAAATAAGCACTGTAAGACCATAAGATGCCAAGGGAACCATGCTGAATCATAATATTCAGAAGGCAACACAAAGGTTACCTAGTGTTGAAATCGAGTCATTCAAGGCTGCATTTACATGGAACTAACTATAGAACGCTTGTGTATGACATGTCATCAGTTTACTCCGGTTTTTAGTATACCTGAGAATTTTCAGCAGATATTTCTGTACCTTTTTCTTTTCTTTGGCAGTCCATCAAAGTTGAGGGTGATTGTCCTCCATGGTTGTCTTATCCATGCATCCAAAGATGGCTGATGAAGTCTATTGGGGATTTTCATACTTTTCTGTAACTTGGGCATGTATTTCCATGTGGGGTGAGTGGCACTGAACATTTTTTTCGTCCGCAACATGCCGTTTCTGCTGTTCCTGCTTTTCCATCTCCTGTTGTCATCACGAGATGTCAAAGTACTGAGATCCCTGCAGCACACTCTTCCTCCATCTGGGGCAGTCTGGGTGATTGTCTCCCATGATTTGACATGGATGTTGCATTTTTTTCAAGTTGGCCTTGAGGATGTCCTTGAAGCGTTCCTCTGCCCTCCTTTTGAACATACACCTTGGATGACCTGGGAGAATAAAACTTGGTTTTTGAGTCTGGAGTTGAAAGCCTACATGACATGGCAGCAAAGTTGATAGTGGTCTTAAAAAAAAGTTAAGAGAAAAAAAAAACCCATTCAATTATAAATGTTCTGATTTTTGTACCAAAGACAAACAAACTGGGGGGAAAAAAAGTTTCTTTTTTGATAAAATATTTATGTTTTCCATATCTGAAAATTGAAGAAAATAGTGAAAATTTCCAGTAAGGCCTGCTAGTATTCTGTTAAGTAAAATAAGGATGTATTCATTTGAAGGAGCAATGAGATCCAGCTCAGTAGTATTACTTATTGTAAATACAGGGTTAACATAATATGGCTAGATAAAGTAATGTAATGTATGTCATAATAGAAAGAGTCTTTATTTCCATTAATGGCTTGCAGATACTGTCCATTAATGTCTATTATATTGAAAATAACAACATAAGAGCTCTAAGGTAATTGTCCAAAGCATCTATGGCATCTTTTCATCAGCACGTGATGGAGGATATTGCAACTATTCTACTGATTGGTATTGTATTTTCTCTTGTGGCTGTAAAGATCAATGTTAGACTTGCAGGTCCTGCCACAGTGGTTACAGGTGTGCATGGCATTAGGGGCTAATGTACTGAAAGACTGTTTCATTTGGTCATATTCTTATTGAAATCTGAGTGACTATTTCTGTTCATGATGTTGGACTCCATGATTGAGAAGGGAGCGCCACTTTGTCCTCTCTCCTGCTAAGGCCTTAGCAGGAGAGAGGACAAAGTGGCACTCCCTAATAATATAAGCATATGCCTCACTTTGGTCTTGGCCTTTAGACGTGATAGATTGTAAAGTTTGCTGTCTGATCTTGTTTGAAGGTATATGTCTTCCTCCAAGCCATCAAAAGCATAGTGCATTAGCATAGAAAAGATGATCCCAAAGAGTGCGGGTGCCAGAACGCTCCATTTTTCATCTCAAATGTCAGGGGTTGATCCATCAAACTGAATTGAGGCCTACTTGTTTTCACAGAAGGAAAATATCATGCTGAGTAATGTTGGGGCGCATCTAATCTTTACCAGGACCTTGAACAAACTTTTTCTGTTGACAGTGTTAGAGGCTTTCATCAGGTCTACAAATGCTAAGTACAGTGGCTTATTTTGTTCACTGAATTTTTCTTGCAGTTGGTGTAAGAAGAATATCATGTCATGTCATGTTGATCTCCCTGGTCTGAATCCACACTGTGTTTCTGGGTAGACATGATCACCAAGTTGTTGCAAGTGTTTCAAGATGACCCTGGCAAAAGCCTTGCCTGGGATTCTGACAACAGTGACGCAATATTGCCAACCCCATCATGTGAAAAATTATGAGACAAACTGTTAAAAATCAAGAGATTTGGAATCTAAATCATGAGATGCTATTTTTTCATAGATTTCATAGATATTAGGGCTGGAAGGGACCTCGAAGTTCATCCAGTCCAGCCCCCCACCCAGAGGGCGGGAAGTCACCTGGGGTCATAGGATCCCAACAAGATAAGCATCCAATTTGCTCTTGAAGGTGTTCAGTGTAGGTGCTTGAACCACCTCCGCTGGCAGACTGTTCCAGACCTTGGGGGCTCGGACAGTAAAGAAATTCTTCCTTATGTCCAGCCTGAAACGGTCTTGCAGGAGTTTGTGACCGTTCGACCTTATCATCCCTTGGGGCGCTCTGGTGAACAAACGTTCCCCCAGATCCTGGTGGTCACCCCTGATAAACTTATAGGTGGCCATCAGATCAGCCCTGAGCCTGCGCTTTTCCGGGCTAAAGAGTCCCATGGCTCTCAGCCTGTCATCGTAAGGTCTGTTTTCCTAACCTCTGATCATGCGCGTGGCTCTCCTCTGCACCCTCTCAAGCTTCTCTACATCCTTTTTGAATCGCAGAGCCCAAAACTGGATGCAGTACTCCAGCTGCGGCCTCACCAAGGCTGAGTAAAAGGGGAGAAGTCTGTGTGTGAGGGTTGTTATTTGTGAAGATGTGGGGGGTTGTGGGGGTGTGTGTGGGCTTTGGAGCCCAGGGATGGAGGAGTCACCGCACACCCTGGCAAGATGTGGGGTACTGTGGGTCAGGCGTGGGGGGCAATAGCAGGGCTGGGGCAGGGTGTATCTTGGCAGTGAGGGGCAGACAGCCAGCCAGACACAGACAAAGGCAGGCAGACAGGCAGTCAGGTTGGGTCATGGGTCACGCAACGGAGCCACAGGCAGCTCGTTCAGAGGTGTGGGGGAGGCGCGGTCAGCTCCCTGCCCCGTGCGCACCCCTGGGGAAGGAATGGCAGGGCATGTGCCCCCCGGGTTTGTGTGCAGGAAAGAGGCGGGTTGCCTGTTGAGGGCCGGGGCTCTGCGCCCTGTTGCCTTTGCTCTGGGTGCCTCCCCCCTGCCCCGCTCCCCTGGATGAGCCATCGGGGTGATGTCACATGACCCGCCCCGAGGCACCATTCACCCCTGCTCCACTCCCTTCCTCACCATGGGGTTGTTGATCTCCTCCCCTGCCCCTTCCCTCTCCCCCTGCCTCTTCCCTTTCACAGACTTGCTGGCTGGCATTAAGCTCCTCTGCACATGCCAGAAGAAAAAATCCCCAGATCTGATCTCTCTATCTGGAGAACATGAGTTAGAGTTAATTTGACTTGAAAAGCAGGAGCCTCACAATTGATTGTTTCATGAGAACTGGCATTACTGGAGATACCGCTATAATTGTTGCAGTCACCCTTGTCTAAAGTTATCATATTTCCAGTATCAAGAATGAGGATACCTGGGGCGGGGGGGCGGGGGGGAAGAAGGGGTATATGATTGTGGGGGGGCAGTGATATGCCCATGCCCTGCCTCTGCCCCTCATTCCTAAACCACAGCCCCCCCCAGCCCTGCTGCTGCCTTTCATTCCTAAAAGACTGTACCCCACCCCCCAGGCTTGCTGGTGCCCCTGACTCCTGATCCGCAGTCCCCTGCCCCACCAGCCCTGATGGTGTCCCTGACTTCCTACCTGCAGCCCTCTGCCCCCCAGCCCTGCTATCCATGCAGCTCACATACATGTGTGCACAAACACACGCACACTCTTTTTGTGTCTCTCATCTCTTTGACTCTCTCACCTGCAAGCTGCTGCTAGGGCCCATGTGCAGAGCAAATCATCACCCAAGAGCCAATCAGCTTGCCTCACTGCTCCCACACCCAAGCAGCCAAAATGGAAGTGCTGGGAAAAAGCAGAGGCAGAGCAAAACTACTGAAAATTGGCTTGCATTTGAAAAACCCTCCCAGAGAGAAGGACGGGGGGCCAAAAGAGAGGACATGTCCAGGAAAACCTGGATGTATGATAACTTTACCCATGTCTCCCTTGTTTTTGTAGCGAGTGATGATAAGTGCTCTAAGGTAATTGTCCAAAGCACCAGTGATGAGTCAACCTAAAAAAAGGTTTGGCTTTCACCTTTCATTCAGATATTTTGCAAACAGTAAAACCATTAAACTACTTGGACCTCTGCAGTCTGAACTATTAAGCAACAGGAGAACATTTCTCAAGAAATTCATTGTGATATATCTTTCTCTCTCTCTACCTCCCTACTGAGTCTGAACCTCCTTTCCAGGAATTAAAAGAGGCTCAAAAAGGAGAAGAAGAAATCCCAAAACTTCACAGAGCATTTCATTTTGATTATGTGTCCCTCTTACTCCCTTTTTTGGATATATCTGCTTTTTTTCACCCTTGCATGCATTTCTACCAGTCCTATCCAGGCAGGATGCACTTGCACACCCATTTGATTCCTGCTTCACTCAAACTATAAAACCTGGCAATGGGTGCAGCATTTTTCGTCAGGCAGTGCTAAGGGAGTCAATTGACTTCATGGCTGAGTGTAGTTCTACTTGATCCCTTCTAAACTCTTAATTCAACAGGTGCTAACGACCCTGTCTTTTTAAAAATGGTTTTGACCTTCCACCAGTCAAGCTATCCTTTGTTCTGCAATTCTGCTCTCTGTTAGCTGGTAATGAAGCTCCTATTTCACAGTTTTACAAATTGTTTTTAACTCATTCCAGTGAAGCTGTACTTGTTTTTGCTCCATCTTAAACTGCATCATACAGCCCCAGGTCTCTGGCATATTAGTAGAACTTCTAGTTCATTTTTAACTGGAGAAAAATGCGTTGTGTTATGTGGGATGACACACCTGACCATTTGCAATGACTTTTTTCAAAATTATCTGCCCATGGTCCTACCACCATCCCATGTACTCCTTAATCCATCCAAGTTGAGTTGGGAAAGCAAGGCGTGTGTGGGTGGGTGTGTGTGTCTATACGGCATGAATCACAACCAGGCCTTGATCACAGTTGAGGACCTGGGCGTTGTGTTATAGTTCATAAAAACTTTTAAAACCAAAGAATTAATAGCAACAACATTGTTTGTGTGTGTTATCTTGATACTTCTGGTTAAAATCATGACTGAATCATGCCTTATAATGTGGTTTGGGGTTGAGGTATAATTGGATTTGAGAGATCTTTATTTTGCACAGAATACATCTCTGTGGCACCTTATAGATTTTGCAGCCTAGTCTACAGCAGAGTTCTTTCAGAGTTTGTGAGGCATGGCTGCAACATACTGGATGCGTTTCTTACCCCTGTCCTTCACTGCCTAGCTGAAATACAGCCTTGTGGAATTTCAGCCCTGAAGATTTACAGCATATGTAAAATTCAGTTCAGAAATCAAGTTTCTAAGCTATCTGTGTGATACAAATACTATAAAAATCCAGGGACATAATTTTTAGAAATGGTGTTTAAAGAAAAACTTGCTTATTCATGGGAGAATTGGTAAAATGTGCCAAAAGAAGAGGCTACACAACTCAGAAATTACTTCTATCAGGTCCAACTGACAGAATTGGTACAGAAAAGTTGTTTTCAGTACATTAATAGATATGTCAGAAGCGAAACCGATCCTCTACCATGTTTTTCTTCTTATACCTGCCCCGTCTAGGCAATGACAAGGATACCTTTGGGGAAATCAGTCGTCTATTTTTTATGATTCTGAGCTTTCAGATACTCATCTGGGCATGACGGAAAAGCACACCTAACAGCAGAAGGGGATTGGGAACTGAGTGTGAGTCCTATTGCTTTCTATTATAAAAATAAAGGGAAAACAGAGGTAGACACAGGGGATTTAATAACACTATAGACTTATGCACTCAAAATTTAACATGCAATTTCCATTAAGAAAGAATCAGTGTTGTGTTTCTGATTCATTCTGTGGCATCCTTCTGAAAATTTAACTCAGTATGTTAAAATAAGGATGAGTGGAGAGCTTCAGGAGAATAAATAATTTGAGCCGAGGGCTTTCAATTTGAACTTTATTTGAATATTGGCACAGTTTGCAAATTAAACACACAGACAAACACACTTGCTTGGAGACTGATGCAAGACATCAAATTACTATATTTTTCCCTTGTTGTTTATTTATCAAGGTATTCATGCACTTGATATTTTGCTTTCAACATTTTTCCTTCCTAAGCTATAGACTCAGCACATTGAAAAAATCAGGGCTGGAAAAGACCTCAGGAGGTCATTTAGCCAAAACCCTTGCTCAAAGCGAGACCCTACCAAACCATATCATCCCAGCCAAGGCTTTGTCTATCTGGTCTTAAAAACCTCCAAGGACGGAGATTCCACAACCTCTCTGGGTAACCTGTTCCAGTGCTTTACTACCCTCCTCATGAGACAGGCCTTCCTAATATCTAACCTCAACTTTCCATGCTGCAATTTGAGCCCATTGCTCCTTGTTCTGTCAACTGCCACCACTGAGACCAGTCTAGCTCCATCCTCCTTGCAACCAACCTGCAGGGAGTTGAAGGCTGCTATTAAATCCTTCCTTCCTGTTCTCTTCTCCAGACGAAATAAGCCCAGTTCCCTCAATCTGTCCTCATAAGTCACATGCCCCAGCCCACTAACCATTTCTGTTGCTGTCCTCTCGACTCTCTCCAATTTTTCCACATCCTTTTTTATACCAAGGAGCCCAAAACTGAATACAGTACCCCAAATGGCTTCACCAGTGCTGAATAGAGGGGAAGAATCACTTTCCTGAATCTACTGGCAACACTCCTACTAATACAGTCCAGTATGCCATTAGCCTTCTTGGCAACAGAGGTGAGGCAGGAGGCTTGGTGGTCCTGCCATTTTAAGAGTAGGTAGGTTGGGCTAAAGCAGCCTGTAGGTGCAGCCTGGGCAGATTACAGTTATCTGACCTAGAAGGAGAATATAAGCCCAGGCCATGAGATGAGCCATCAGTAATATTTTGGAGCCTGCTGAGAGAACACCCGCTCAGCAGGGTGGCTGCAGCATCCGAAGAAGGTCAACGTGAAGAGTAACACCTAAAGCAGTCTGGAGGTTTGGGGAGGAACTAAGGGGAGGAGGAGGTTCCTAGCAACCCAGGTAGGGGTCCAGAGACCAGATTGAGGGGCTGAGAGTATGGGACCAGAGAGTGTCTGGGAACCCCAGAGGAGGCTAACTGTAAGAGAACATCAATGAGGATGCCCTCTGTGAGGCATAGAGCACTGTGTAGGGGCAGAACGGGCAATTAGCCCATAAGGCAATTATGTGGAATTAGCCCATAAGGCAGGGACCACTGAGATCTGGTGGTCATTTGAAAGAACAATTTAGGAAGTCCTGGAGAAGCATCTGTCTTTCAAGTACAATATAACAAGGCATGGTGGGCAACTGAAAGGGTTTGTCCCTGGAAGGTAAGAGCTGAAGGGACTCCAGAGGCTTCACAGCCACCCCTGAAGAGGCACTCTGTCACAAAGAGCACACTGCTGGCTCATATTCAGACTATTGTCTACTGTTACCCCCAGGTCCTTTTCTGCGGAGCTTCTGAGTTAGCCCCCAGCCTGTACCCCCTGCATGGGATTGTTCTGTCCTAACTGCAGGACTTCACATTTGTCCTTACTGAGCCTCATGGGATTTCTTTTGGTTCAATCATCCAATCTGTCAAGGTCTTTCTGAATCCTAACCTTACCCTCCAGCATATTTTCTACTCCCCTCAGCCTGATGTCATCTGGAAACTCCCATCCCATCTTCCAGTCTGTTGATAAAGATATTGAACAAAATCAGCCCCAGGACCAACCCCTTCATACCCCTTGGTATCAGTTGCCAACTAGACATCAAATCATTGATTACTGCTCTTTGAGCTTGTCAATCCAGTCTCTTTTCTATCCACCTTACAGTCCATTCATCCAACCCATACTTCTATAGCTTGCCTGCAAAAATGTTGTGGGAGACCATATCAAAAGCATTGCTAAAGTCAAGGTATAAAATGTCCACTGCTCTTCTGCATCCACAGAGACAGTCATCTCATCATAGAAGACAATCAGGTTGGTTGGGCATAACTTTCCTGTTCCTAATCACCATCTTCTCTAAGTTCTTAGAAATGGTTTCCTTGAAGACCTGATCTGTGACTTACCCAGGAACTGTGAGGCTGACCAGTCTGTAGTTCCCTGGATCCTTCTTCTTCCCTTTCTTAAAAATGAGCGTTATATTTGCCTTTTCCAATCATGTGGGACCTCTCCCAATCACCAGGAGTTTTCAAAGATAATGGCCAGTTGCTCTGCAGGCATATCAGCCAGAACCCTCAGGTGTATCATATCTGGTCCCATGGACTTGTACACATCCATCTTTTCTAAACAGTCCCTAAGTTGTTCTTTTGCCACTGTTGGCTGCTTACCTCCTCCCCAAACTGTGCTGCAAAGTGCAATAGTCCAGGAGCTAACCTTGCCCGTGAAGAGTGAGGTAAGAAAGAATTGAGGACTTCACCCCTTTCTGCATCATCTGTCACTAGGTTGCCTCCGCCATTTATCCACACTTTCCCTGATCTTCCTTTTGTGACTGACATATTTATAGAAACCCTTCTTGTTGTTACCCTTCACACCCCTTGCTAGCTGCAACTCCAACTGCACTTTGGCCTTCCTGATTTCATCTTTGCATGCCCCACCTATACTCTTATACCCCTCCCTAAGTTGCCCAAGTTTCCACTTCTTGTAAGCTTCCTATATGTCTAAAAGGAAACTAATAGGTTATTAATCCCCTCCCACAAAACCCTCAATGTGAAGAGATTCTCAAAAGAAAGTTCCCAGAGAATAATGCTGAACTCTCTAACATTCTTATAATGCTTATATTCCCCTTTATTCTTCTTTTCAAAACAGTATCTGCCTGATTTTCACTCTCTTTTCACAATGCATTTACAGAGCAGTGTATCTGAAATTTTATGAACATTTCTACAGGTGCGGCAGCTGAGATGTACAATCTTGATAAATACCAAAAGGACACATTTTCTCCAATTCACTGATTATTCTCAGAACAGCAACGATAACCTTTCCAAGAGGAAAGCATTCTCAGTCACTTACACCCTTCTTTTAGAGTTGAAAGCACTCTCATTTGTGCCTTTTCAGAACAAAGTCTGAGATGCCATATAGGCAAACGCACACACATGGGTGTGTATGTGTATACATATACATATCATCCCACTCATAACTGTTAAGAAATATTGTAACAGTAATCAAGCAAAAGTCACTTCCTACTTCTGTGACTCATACCAAACATTTTAATAATAGTCCTCACAATGATCAACTAATGTATAAATAGTATCCATCTTATTAAACTTTAAGATGGCTTAGTTTATCCAACTTAGGGATCAGCAAGTATAAATATAAAAAAGTACCTATTTTAATGTATATTATTCAATATTGTTTTGTTGCTGCTTTCTCCTTTTTACCATGTCAGCGATATTCTCTGATAACATCTGACTGATCTGTTAGCTGTACAACAACATATGTGACTCCAAATTGCCTCTGGATTTGTTCCTAGATATTTCCTAGCTGAGCTGCGTTGTATAGAAGTGTTGTTTTCTGTGCACAAGAAGAAAGAGATGCTTTCAGATTGAAAGGCTTTTGTTTCAGATCTGGGCGATCCAACTCGGAAGCCTCTGCAGGCCAGACCCAGACTTCTCTTGAACTAGACAACCCACCTGAAGGGCTTCTCATGAGCTAGACAACCCACCTTCAGTGGTGGGATAGCAGCTTGTCCGCATGGCTCCTAAAGCCACTATCCTGGCATGCCTCTGAAACCCAGGGGGTAAGTGGGACCACCGCTGCCCTGTCCTTTTCACCTTGCTGATACTTTTAGTCACTAATATACATTCTTCACAAGCACTGACATGGCAAACAAGAAGGGGCAGAGCTAAGAAGGACTGATTTCTCTATGCAGAATCAATGTTGCTGTCACAGAAATGCAAAGCTGAGTGTTATCAGCCTTTTGTTGGCTTCAGCACCTGTGGCACTCCCTCCCTGAACAGTTTCATATAGATACAGAGCATAACTTACTCACGTGTGAGTGATGTGAAGGAGGAATTGCTCCCTATACTAATCAGTCTCTGGGTCTTGCCAGCAAGAAATGATTGGAGCTAATGATGTGGCTTCACCTTCTGCTCATGCAATATTGTTTAAGAGGATTAGCGCCACGCGGGGAGCTTGTTTGCCATTCAGATTGCAACAGGTATCTTTTATTCAGGAACATGTGCAGAGCTGAGTACCAGGCTGATTTTTTTCCATTGCAGGGAATAGGCCAAGGGGGCAGAGAAGAGCCCCGCTGCTGTTGGCATCTATAAGAAAGAGTCTAGCTTATTCCCTGTGAGATCTGGCTTAAAGGAGTGACAACTTTTTTACCCTGGGAGAGGACATAGCATTCATTCCTTTCCATGTAAAAGATTTCAATTCCTGGCTCTACTCCCATGCTTCTTTCTTCCCCTTTACAGGCAGCTAGTGTTCAGGGAAGAAAAAACTAGGGCATAACCCTTCTAATCACCAGACCCCTGGCCCTTGAGTGGAGCTGCAGGACAGAGACATTCCTCACATTTTTCCCTTACATTATATTCAGAAGTTAGGGACAATCCAGCATTTAATGAAGACTACCCCCCTCCCCCACATGTCACATGTTCTCTGTTATCCGTAGTTATAGCTCTATTGGCGTGAAAACAAGACTTCTGTTTCCAAAGGGTTTCCAAAGGGTTCATCCTCTCCTGCTGCCTAATACTCGGACTGCAAAATTTCATGTGGTTTTAGGCTACATCAATACTGCTCCAGGCTTTACCAGCTATGCAAATCATGCAGATGCCTTGGTAGTAAACAGCTCCTCCAGTATAATGAGAGAGGCATTGGGAAGGAACAAGTCAAGTCCTGCCACTAGGGAAACATTTCCTAGCCTTTATTCCTCTTTCTCCCCTCTCATATCCTTATTTCAGAGCCCCCCTATTTGCTTATTGTCAAAAAAAAGGACCCACATCAGGTTTTTCAACAAAGGATAAGTCCTACCTGCCTTTAAAAACTTGCAACATTCTTTGCTGATGGCATTGCCTTTTTTTTAATGAAGTGTAAGAGTGATGGTGCATCCGTGATGGTCCAGAAACTATGTTAGGGGAAAGGATTTCTTAAGATGATATATTTTATTGGACCAACTATGTAAGTTGGGCAAGCTTGACATTCTTCATCAGGTCTCTGATCACAGGAGGCCAGGTGCAGCATAGTGAAAACCAGCAGAGCGGAGGGGCTGTGAGAAATTCGTATGGGCAGCAGATACACGATGAGCAAAAGAAAAGAGGCTGATTACTGGGAGTTTGAGGCCTATCCCAGGGGAAGAGGGTCATTCTCACCTTTCCAGTGTAGAAAGAAATCAGGAGTTGAGTAAAATGCCATGTGTCATATCTATGTTCATTCCTCGTTCTTATTGTCTAGTCCATTTATGATTTTTTTGTTCCCACGTTCTCCTTTAAAAGGTGTTAGGCAGATTTCCCTTGAGCACAAGCATTGCAAGGTCAGATAGGAAGTGGTTATTCTGGGAGAAATGTGCACCTAATGATGTGTGTCTCTCTCTGCCCTTTATACTTTTTTTCTATGAGAGTTTGTTCTGGTGCATAGTTACTGTTTGGTTTCACCCATGTAGTTGTCGTGAGGGCACTTAGTATATTAGTTATCTTGGCATATTGGATCAGGTACATCACATTTGGGGAAAGGCAGGTCTAGGAAGCATGGATTCTGATGGTTTTGTTATGGGGACTGTGTATAGCAGTGGCAGTGGAGATGTACTGACATTTCTTGCCAAGGTGAGACTGTGTCCCACTTGATGTCTGTTGGGCAGTAGAGAGTTTGCTTCTGATAACTTGGGCTAAGTTAGGGGCTTGTTCAAAATCCAGGAGTGGAGGGGCTAAGAATAGTCTTCTCAAAAAGTCTCACCTTTGTCAGACATGATCCTAATTGCCAGGGGAAAAGAGAAAGCACCTTCCAATTGAAGTTGAAATCTTTAGAAGCCGGGACAACAGGCGAGAGAGTGCCTTCCTGTGCTGGGCACTATCTCATCAAGGCTTGGGTGTCCCCTTACACTTACACCACTGCTGTTTATTTTCTTTGTATTATAGTCTTTAGGAAAACTGCATGAACAGCAGAGGACAGCCTTGTTCACATGATGCTCCATCAGCATGAAACCCCCTCTTCTTGGCTCTGAAATAGATGTCTGTATTGTATGATTTAGAAAGTCTTGGAGTGGCTGTTCACATTGCAGTCTTTCTTCATGGAAGAAGACTCTTGGAAGACATGAATCAGAATTTCTAACTGGAAGTAGCAAAGGTCAAGATCACTCACATCCCTTTCAGAAATGGCAAGGCCCGGCATGTGCATTGCTTGGCATTCCCTAGGCCTCTGTCATTAACCCATCTATCTCTGCTGGGCAGCAACTGGTTCTCTCTGCTGTCAAATCTCTCCTGCATCTGATATCTTCCATGACCCCTCTCACTGAATCATAGACATGTAGGGCTGGAAGGGACCTCAGGAGTCCTAGTCCAATGCCCTGACCAAGACAGAATCACCCCTATCCAAACTAACCCATAGAAATGCTTGTCTAACCTGTTTCGAAAACTACACAATCAACCCTGACAAAAACACCAAGAGCATCCTAACCAGCTACAGGCAAAGCAAAGGGAGAAGGTCTGTCATTGTTTTGCCATTGTAGAGGGTATTAAAAAAAACCCCAAAACACTTGAGGTATCCAAGGAAGAGGGTCATGCCCTCCAACTACAGAGAAGGGCAACCCCCCCACCAAGTCCATACCACTCTGATCAAGGGCTAAAATTCCTTCCCAATCCCGAATATGGTGTTTTGCCCCTGAGATAAGGGGCAAAACACTGTAGCCAGGAATCTCCGGGTTTGAATCCCAACAGGAGCATTGGCATAGCCTAATCAAAATCCCCAGTCTTGGTTACAGCCAACAGGCAGTGCTTCTGAGGAAGACAACCTGCACCCCCCCTTGCAAAAAAAATACAACAAAACAAAACCAAAAACACCACAAAACAAAACCAATCAAACAAAAAACAAACTACAAATACCTATAGTAACTGGTAAAGGGATGTTTTTCTTCCTGGCACCTTGTGTTATGGGGTAAACCAAGCACCCTCCATTCTACTCTGCAATCTGGGGAGAGGAGCATTACTCCACATGTCACACCAGGTAAGAGAGGAAGGAGGCATGGCCCTGCATCTGTTTTCAGGTCATCCAGTGTACTGCATACCAGTGTCCCTTTTTGCTTTCCCTGATGAAACTCCATTGAGCCAGATCCTTCCCCCATTACTAAATTAGGATCTAGAATAGTGCCAGGCCTTATATGTCATTTTATTTGATCCATTTGGCATTAAAAAGTCTTTGGGTAAAATGTATAAATGACCTTGGGAAAAGAGGTCATAATACAGGGATGCTGCTTTGGAAGGTTGCACCCTCCTCCCTGGACACAGAGTCGTGCTCTCTTCTTGCCCCATTAGACTTTCTCTCTCAGCTGCTCAGCCATTCAGCTTCAGGAGAAGGAGACTGGAAGGTATGCCAAGCTATGTCTTTCCCAAGCCCTGTGCAAACCTGCTGAGGCTCAGGGATTCCTGGCACCCAGGTCTCCGATGTCTACATTGTACTGATCACTGGGTTCAACAAATACAGGTAATCCTACAAATCCCTATGTAGAGAAAACCAACAGACCACCAGATCTTTGTCCACAAGACCAGCTATCATCCAAAGCACACCAAAAAAATTGTGGTCTACAGTCAGGCCCTCAGATACCACTGCATCTGCTCTGAGGAGAACACTTGTGATGCCCACCTGCGTAGCCTAAAATCTGCCTTTTACAACATGGACTCTCCAGTAGAAAACAGGACCATAAATTTGAAAGAGATATCCAGATACCTCACAGTTACCCACTACAATACAAAAAGAAACCCCCCTGCAACTGCACACTCCAGGAGGTCACCTCCCATCCAACACTGGAACCAATAAATTGCAATAAATAAACCAATAAATAAACTTCTATCACTATACTCAGCAAGTGCCCTAACCACAAAATTATTTCCAGAGAGGAGGAAAGAATTCTTATGCTAAGCCTATGGATATCTGACTACTCAGGTCAGAAGGAGTCCTGCTAAGATATGAACACTGTACTTAAGGGAAATAGAAGTCAAAGCAGATGAGAACATCTTAGAGCAAGTTAATTTTTTGCACTGGAATGAATGGGCACCTCCTGGACAACTGAGAATCCCTCTCTAAATGTGAGTGCTTCTCATCGAAATGAATAGGAAAGCTGTGTGATTCTGCAGGGTGAAGTAGGATGTAGCTTAGGGAGGGGGGAGGGATTGAGTGCACAAGATGTGTATTAGCTCCCCACTAAAGTACAGCAGAATTATGTGTCTACTCATTTAAAAAAGAAAGCTTCCTCATCCCTGGCTGTGCAGCCTAGGCCTTTGTTGGAAACTATGCATAGAATAGCATTTAGTGGGCGAGATCAAATTTAGCCCTAGGTGTATGTTTACACGTAAGATAGGATTTTCAAGAGCTTTCAAGACTGGTCCAACTCTGCTTCCATTGAAATCAGTGGTTAAAGCTTATTGCCTTCACTGGGAGTAGAAGTAGGCTGACCCCAAACACACGTGAAAATCCAGCTCTCTCTGTACCTATTGAGATTGGCAAGTTGTCCCTTTAATCTTTGTCTTTCTGCCTTTAAAATAGGGATCCCAATACCTTACTTAATGCTTAGCTCTATTCAGGTTGAGGTTGAATTAACTGATTAATGTTTTTAAATTACTTTGAATAAGAAATAGTAGCAATCACCATAAGGTCACTCTTCCTTTTTTGTAGGTGGTGGGACTCTCTTTTTAAAATCTTATTAGTCCTGAGGCCAGATCCTGCAGCACTTACTTTCTGATATATGTTTAGCCTTTGCCAATGTCAGTAGTCAGTCTGACTGCAAATATATTATAATGCCCTTAGCAAAGGGGTTTAATAGGAAAATACTCACATCACTAAACTGATCTTTATCACTCCTCATCATCTCCTTGTGTCTGGTATCTTGTGGGACAGGGCCTTTGTTTTTCTTTCTTTGATTTTTTTCTTAGAAGCAAACCTGTTCATCTGGGGAAACTAAACATCAGATTTAAGGATGTCAGAAACCTTAAAATTGATGAGCACAAAGAGTAATAGATGAGCACTAAGGTCAGTGGGATTACCTGTGTGCTTAATGTTCAGGTCCTGAGCTACTTCCTAAATTCCTGATCCTGCAGCTGTTAGGATATGG
Source organism: Crocodylus siamensis (assembly GCF_052110815.1). Classification (NCBI taxonomy): domain Eukaryota; kingdom Metazoa; phylum Chordata; order Crocodylia; family Crocodylidae; genus Crocodylus; species Crocodylus siamensis. The sequence continues at coordinate 1,247,155 of NC_143396.1, read as the reverse complement.
AAAAATGAACAAACTACAGAGAGTTAAACAGCAGCAGAGAATAACCAAACTGTAGCTGCTCTGTAGTAAATGTGCATGCACACACACACACACGCACATGCACACACACACATTCTCACTTTGTTCGCTAGCCCAGCACACAGTAGGCACAAGGGAAACAGCTGCTAGGCTCTCAGCCCGCTGTTGTCCAGCCCCCATACACAGAACTCCTGAACTCATCACCCACTTTCCTTTGCCCCGTGGCAGTTGCTGCCCCTACCCCCCAATACCCGGGCAAGGAAACCTTTGGCTGCTGCAGCAACATTTACCCCCTACAGCCAGTGGCTCACTCTGCCTGCTGGTTCCCACCTGAGCTTGCAAGGGAGGACCCAGTATGCTGGCAACCTGCAAGCACCAAGCTTAGGAGGTGGGGGCAGGAACACAGACACCCACACCTTGTGCCTCCATATCCCCCTTGCTGCATGGATGCACACACATGCAAGCATAAATGTACACACTCATAAATGCACACACTCATGGAGGGTCGCAGTGAGTGTCCCATGTGGTGCATTCTCATGAACGGGTGCTGAATTCACCCAATCCTGACACGTGGCCACCAGAAGCCCTGATGTAAGAGCAGGGTGGGGAGTTGGGACACAATGGAGACCCACAGATGGCTCACCATGAGCAGGTGCCCAAGCCCCTGCCCTGCCCTAGCTGACCCCCACCCCAAGCAGGAGAAGCAGGGCTCAGCCCAGCCCACCCTTTACCTCCAGCTGCTGTTCTGGAGGAGCTGAGCCAAGTGAGGAGTCACCAATCTGGGATTTTTGCTTCATTTTTTACCATCTGGCTGGGATGCCAGGACAGCCTATGAAATCCAGGACTGCCCCAACCAGATTGACCTTATTGGTAACTGAAAGCTAAACCAGTGCAGCGGGGCCTCAGTGTACCAGGGCTTTCATTACTGTGGGCCAAGAAATTCAGCAGCTGAAATATAGTAAGCTCCTCTCCCCCTACCCCCATCTGTTAACTCACTGTAAACTGTCTGTTGGAAGACAATTATTGGAAGTGACCCATTTCCTTCAGCCAGACTACTCACATGATGTGGGGCAGATGGAGGTGGGCAGTATGGAAGAATACAATCTCTGTCTCTCCTGAAACTCTTCTACCTGACAATTTGGTTACCATGGTCACTGCGAAGGGCAGACTCCTCTGCCCCATCTCTTCATGTAACCCTGAGTTGTAATCTGAGCTGGATGCATTCCTGAGGAAATGGAAAACCTGCTCCCTCTGCCTGTGTTTCTGGCATCACATACCTGGGTGGAGGGCTTAAGCTCCCTATTGTTCTAAACAATGCCAACATGACTGGGAGATGGTTAAAGACCCCGCGAGTCTACCCGGCAACTAGTGATGCATTTCAAATCGCTTGGCTGACCGCCAACAATTGGTGGCCTTGGATCAGGTAAATGAGGTCATAAGATCTATATAAGTTAAGGACTGCACAGGAGGAGGGCCAGTAGCCACGATGAAGACTCACAGAGAGAAGATGGGCTATCTGAAACTTGCCCTCTCTCTTGAAACTCATGATCAATGAACTAGTGGCCTCCAGAGGGAATCTTTACCTGCCTCTGGATGATACTCGTGAGTACGCTACCTGAGATCTAACTAGATATATCGCTTGCAGTAACTCAGATCTGTGATCAAAGGCTACCATGCCACTTTGCTCTAAGGGATTTCTCTGATACTGCTCTATCCTGTATGCTATTCCAAACCTACTCCTTGCAACCAATTAACTTCTCCTTTGTACCTATTGTGGGACCTATTGGGAGCAGGTCTAGATTATGTCTTGGGGACCCCTTAGTTTGGCTGACTAAGGGAGACCACTATTTGTGCTTCAGACTAGGGGAAGCACCTCAAGTTCTTGCAGTTAGTCAAGTATCCTCAAGGACTACTAGGCCTATGTTTCCCAGGGGCACAGGGCCAGGATCAGTCCAGACCCTGGGTAGTGGCAGTGTTAGCCCCAGGCTAGCAGGTGTGCTCCAGGAAGGGGGTCAGCTGGACATGAAGTGCCCCCAGAGAGGCACTTAGAGCCTGGAAGGTGGTTGAGCATAGTGAGGTGGGTGGCTCAATGCAGGAGTCCCTGCTACTGGCCCACAACAGGTAGAGATGGTGTGGTCACACCTACTTTCTGTTGTGCCTCGTATGTCCCATGACCTCTCTGAGCTTACCAGGTGTATTGCTCAACAATGGTTACGCTCACCTGCTTGTCTCCATAGCCTATACTGATCAGCTGATGCTTTCAAAGAAATCTTTGCAAAGGCAGAGCTCCAAGAAGAGCCTGCACTGAGCAGCCAGCATAGACCATACAGATAAAGGGGGTGTGGCTGATGCCCCCCCCCACCAGTACTAGCCCTGGATCTGTATGTGACTAAGGCCTATGGAATTAAGTTCTGATTCTTCAAAGACTTGAACTATTATGCAAAGAATTAAGAATAATGATACATACTTTGTCATCAGAGAAGCAGAATTGACACACAAAACATTCTAAACAAACAAGGGAGAAATTTCAATCATTCCCCATGAATTATAGGATGTCTCGAGACCAGCAAAACTGAATTTGTAAATGTTCACTTCCTGAATTTGGAATCTCCCCAAAATAAAGATTTCTATTTTTCCTCCTTTAATAATTTAAACAATAGCTTTCTCACAAAGAGCATCTATTACTGAAATGAGGAATAATGGGAGTAAAATAAAAGGGAAAGGGCTGTCCCGGAGATTATCATCCATTATTTATCAGATGTTACATTGTTGCACTATTCCCTGATGAATCCCACATACTTGAGCTTCCAGTTAAAATAAAATCCAAGTTAAGGGTTTGTTTGTGTGGTTTTCTTTCTTTTTTAAAATCTCTTTCTGTTTCATTAGCAACTTTAGAGAACACCTTTATTAAAAAATAATATATGCACAAAGCAGACTGCAAATATGCAATCTTTATTATTGTTGTTGTTGTTATTATTATTGTTGAACTTTTTTTTCCCTTTTCATTCCTCTTCCTTTGTCTATTTTTCTCTTATGTCTTATAGTTTAATTATTCCAACAGAGAATGATGCCCTTTTGTACAAAGTGCAGTGTAGCAACAAGATAAGGGCCACCACTCACCTGTACAATTTGTAATCTAAATAGACAATGGGCTGGCTGAGGAAACATTAGATCAAAAGTATGTGAAAGTGTTGAAGAAGAAGAGGGGAAAATAGGGGAGGGATATAGTAGAGCAAAGATTTCCTGGGGCACCATTGCTAAGAGAGAAGCAGGAGATTTTCAAAAGCACTCCATGTTGGTCTCATTCCACTCCCATTGCAATCCATGATAATGAAGTCCCGTGACTTTAATAGGAGGAGAATTAGACTAACACTGAGCATGTATACAAATTTGACTTGTGCTTCCACTGAAATCAGCAGGAGTTTTCCCATTAAACCTAAAAGAGTGACCAGTCTTTTTAATGGGATTAATAATACTTTGCTCATATGACCCTGAGGATCTCCAAGTGGGATATCAGAGAACGGTTGGTCCCAACTGGGAAAATGAGCAAACAGGAACTCAAGGCATTTTTAGAAACAGGGATAATATTAGGTTCAAGGGCCTTTTGGAATCCACAGTGCCACTGGCAACCAAAGAGTTGTAACAGCAAAAGCTACTTCCAGATGTGACCATCCACTAATATCTGTCCTCCACCTGCGTGAACATAGAGCAAATCCATGTATCCATAACTTTCAGTATTATAACGCAATAAAAAACCTGAAATTCCACATACATCCTGAAAAGGCTTCAGCTGGTCACAAATGCAGCAACCCAACCATTAATCAGCACATATATATCCGTGCATATATCGTCCCCAAACTCCAATGTTTGCCCTGGTTAAGATGGTAAACTGACAGGTAAATCCTTCTACAGGACTGGCTCAAACTGCACCATGGCCTCTCATGCCAACTTTTTTCCACTGGGAAAATGTAAGCATCCATTACATCTCAGCAAATGTTACTGCGAGCCTCATCACATAGGAATCTTAGTATATGTTCAGTATTAAAGTTAGAATGTGTTCTGAGTAGTTGTATGGTAATATTTACTATGATCGTTAGCATACATAGCCTGCTAATTGTCAGTCCCAGCTCCAACACTGCCCTCATCATGACCAGGTTCTAGTGCATTCCCGCTGCAACCCTCTGGGCTGCAGGCACCCAGCTTTCAACCTGACATGTATGTCTTCCCTTGTCCCACCTGAAGGCTTGTTAGAGCAGAGGGGTCCCTGGCTGATGCTGTGGCCACATATGGCTCATCTTATGGCAGTCTGAAAATAATTGAACATGTTACTTAGTATGATCTGGAAATACTCCTTGCGTAACATGTCATAACTTTTCTATGATACAAGTGCGCTTAGAACGTGTTTTACTGCTTGAATGTATGGTTATTTACTTTAAGTGCATTTAACAGATGCTAAATTAAACATGAAACATGCTCAGTTGTGGTCTTTCCCTGCCTGTACAAAACTCAGTTTGTTCTGCATTCCCAAATCTATCAGATGGAAAGATTCTCATTAAGAAATCTAAAGGTTATAACATGAATACAATGCTTTCGGAGGGAAAGTTGAAGGTGTTGGTAACCAAAAAAGTCTTTGCAAGCAGGGCGAGAGTTTATCTTCTTACTTTGATACATCAAGAATGGTTGAAAGGTTTTGACTTAAATTGACCCTAGATTTTTTTTTCTTCTTCACTGTCACCTAAGTTGGAAAGGCTTGTCCTTAAAGGAGATCATTTCAGAAAGCAATGGATAAGTGGAAACAGCAGGAGGTTTATAATAACTGTCTCAAAATCACTACCAAGCAACTCCAATACCAGCAAACGGAAATGAACAAAGCCAAAGCAAACTGATTTTTAGATCAATGCAACCTTTTATTCCAAGTTTCCTCCATTGTTATATTCTTTCTTTAAATCAGACAAACAAAATATTTAATAATAAAGACTTTAGCAAAACACATGGCAAGGAGCCAAAATAAAATAATACACATGGTGTGCGGGCAGTACCAAGATACTATCAAAAATGTATGACCCTGAAATCAGGGTTTGAAAGCAAAATGCTTTGTTTTTTAAAGTAATGCTGTACCTTTACATTTCAAACACAGAAAAGCAAGCATAGCTGATTTAGCAATAGACATTTTGCAAAAGGATTAATATCTCCCAATGTATAGTTTGCGAAGAAATAATGAGACAAGCATTCCACTTCTTCAGTTAAGACTGAACAGTGAGAATAGATGGTCTATTAAAAAAATGAGCAAATACTTTCTAGCCATTTGAAATACAAACAAACAGAAAATGGTAACCGGGATTATTCATAGGTTCTATTCCCAGCTAGACTATCTGATCTTTACTATGTTATATCACATTATTTCAAGGATCATTTCGCTCAGAATAAGGCCAGGGATAAACTGGTGTAGGGAATAGGAAGTGCTACACCCAGGCAAAAGGTCTTTGTTCATTTCATTTTCAGTTTTGAGTATATATGTTAATAGGTTAAGTCCTTTTAATTTTACAGCCTTCACAGTGAGAGAGCTGCAGCAATGTTGTTTTCTACTTGGTTTCACAGACAAGGCATGTTGACAGCTGTTAATGCTGATTAAAAGTCACTTTTCTAAATAGTTACAATGCACGACTTCATTGACTGCAAAATGTATGAAGGCTCTTTAATTTCCTCTTAAATATCAGTGATTACAGGGCTGCCTGGCCTTCAGATTGTAACTAAAAATTAGTGGCATTTTAATATTTTAGTGTGATCTGCTTTTTCATCTCCGGAAAGGCTGCCTGTCTACAAGAGATACCTAATTTCATTTTCCCATGTTTTTGAAATACTATAAGTGCTTTCTTAATTTCCTGCCATTGGAAGGAATGTTGGCATGGGCCTTTGTAAACCATTTAAACTCTTTGCTAACACGCACTTCACCTCACTTTGAATTGGGTCCTGGTCCCACTGATATAGACAGAAATTTTGCAATTGACTTCAAATCAAGTACTCTCTCACTTTTGAAGGACTGGATTATGGCCTGATCAGAAACTCATTATGTCCCATGAAAAGATTCCTGTTGACTGTGTAGACTTTGGACCAGGACATTGGCATTGAGAATTAGGTGTGTGACTGAAGGCTGCATATTAGATACCTCCATTCATAGATTCATAGATGTTAGGGTCGTAAGGGACCTCAATAGATCATCAAGTCAACCCCCTGCATAGGCAGGAAAGAGTGCTGGGTTCAGATGACCCCAGCCAGATGCCCAACCAACCTCCCCTTGAAGACCCCCAGGGTAGGGGAGAGCACCACCTCTCTTGGGATCCCATTCCAGATTTTGGCCACTCTAGCTGTGAAGCAGTTCTTCCTAATGTCCAGTCTAAATCTGCTCTCTGCTAGCTTATGGCCATTATTTTTTGTAACCCCCAGGGGCACCTTGGTGAGTAGAGGCTCACCAATTCTCTTCTATATCCCCAGGATGAATTTATAGGCAACCACAAGGTCACCTCTCAACCTTCTCTTGCGGAGGCTGAAGAGGTCCAGGTGCCCTAGTCTCTCCTCATAGGGCTTGGCCTACAAGCCCTTAACCATATGAGTGGCCCTTCTCTAGACTCTCTCCAGGTTATCCACATGCCTCTTGAAGTGTGGTACCCAAAACTGCACGCAGTACTCCAACTGTGGCCTGACCAGTGCCTGATAGAGGGGAAGTATCACCTCCTTGGTTCTGTTTGTCATGCATCTGCTGAAAGTTAGCTTTGCTGATGACTTCGTCACACTGACGACTCATGTTCATTTTGGAGTCCACTAGGACTCCAAGATCCCTTTCTGTTTCCATGCTGCCGAGCAGGTCATATCCTATACAGTTGGTGTGCTGGACATTTTTCCTCCCTAGGTGAAGAACTTTGCATTTCTCCTTGTTAAATCACATTCTATTGTTTTCTGCCCATTTGTCCAACCTGTCCAGGTCTACCTGTAGTTGTTCCCTGCCCTCTGGTGTGTCCACTTCTCCCCACAGTTTTGTATCATCCACAAACTTGGACAGAGTACACTTCACTCCCTCATCCAAGTCACTGATGAAGACATTGAAGAGTATCTGTCCAAGGACCGAGCCCTGTGGGGCCCCACTGCCCATGTCTTTCCAGGTCGACACCGACCCATCCACCACCACTGTGTGGGTATGACCTTCTACCCAATTTGCCACCCACCAGACGGTGTAATCAAGTCACAGCCTGTTAATTTTTTCACTGGTATGGGGTGGGATACTGCATTGAAGGCCTTCCTGAAGTCTAAGTAAATTATATCTACCCCTACTCCTGCATCCAGGTGTTTTGTAACCTGGTTATAAAAAGAGGCTAGATTAGTCAGCCTTGATCTACCTGCTACGAACCCATGCTGGTTTCCCCTCAGCATAATTTTTCCTGCTGGGCTCTCACATATATTTAGTGGTGGACCGATGAGGGGAGGGGGTAAGAGAAGGCCCCGGGCCCCAGGCACCATCCTGGAGGGGGCACCAGCCAGGCCTTCTGAGTTCTTATCATGTGATGTGACTTTAAGTATTGGTATGAGAAGGACTGGGGGAGTGGGGGGAGGGGAGGAGGCACAAATGAAAGCATTGGCCCCCAAGTGCCGGAGACCAATGGTACATCACTGCCTCCATCATCTTTGGGACAAGAGTGTTGCTTTCGGTATCTACCTGATAAGGATGACTGCATCACATCAAGTCTATTGAATTCATTATAATGTGTATCACCCATTAATATGGCAATACTACCCTTTTCATTGATAGCCAAGTGGTCCAGTGCTTAGACTACCTGTCCAGAAAGTGGGAGACTTATGTTTTTGACTATTTTCAATTGCAGAAGACCCAGAGTTATATCCTTCACTTCCCTAACTACCAAGTTTTAGAAAAATCAGTGGGAAAGAGGGGTCTGCTTATCCTGTAGAAACTTATGCCCTAGGGAACCAAGAATGAAAGAGTCATTGGGGACAGATGGTGAACAAGCAAGAGGAAGCTAATTGTGTAGCCCAATGGGGACACTTTCCTGGGAACAGGAGAGGGGAATGTGAGATCTCCTTAAAAATAGGTGGCAAAGCATGCCTGATATTCAAGATTTTTAAAAAAAAGACGAAACCCATCTATATTTATTTGTATTTTGATCACTGTGACATGTATAATATACATGATCAGTTGCTATTAAAAAACACATCTTACAATTTCAGCATGAATTATTGAATACTTCTGGCAAAACATAGATTTTAGTCATGTAAGGGGAGAAAAAGGAGCTTGCTGGAAAAAAATAGCAAATAGATACCAAAAACACACATTTTACATTCTTAAGATGAGGAGAAAGATGCCATGTTTGGTACAGTGTTTGTAGCATTGAAACCTTAGTTTCAATATTTTGACTCAGTGCTGTGTATTAATGGCAGATTAATGACTGCAGACTTCCCAGGGAAGATCCAAGAGCTGGAAAACATGTGTATTTGACACCTTGCTATCAGCTGCATATTAATTTATCCTCCTTCTATAAAATACTCTAGTAATGAACTTTAATAACAGTTGGTCAACAGGACAAAACTGGGGTCATCCATAGCTGTTATCATATCCTACAGCTTAGCTTAGAATTCCAGCTCATGACTTGATAAGGAAAAATGCAGATCCCGATTCTCTCTCCCTCGCTCACTCGCAGCAGTAAGGAAACTCGGTTCCCACTGTTTCTATGTGTGGCCTAACCATAGCACTGATTTGCTCTTGAATGAGCTCCATTCACTGGCGAAGATGAAGAAGCCACAAACTGAAGTGTTCTGAGGACCTGAGCTCATACACAAAGAGAGATAGAGGCAGAGGCCAGGTACAGACATTCAAAAAGCTTGAGGAGGAAGCAATCTAAGTTTCACGCTTTACTTTAAGGGTCCAAAGTGAGGTTTGGAGTGAACAGAACAGGTGTTAACCCTTTTGGGGGTGGGGGTAAGAGGGGTAGGGTAGGCAAGCTGCCTGCAGTGGCTGAGGCCATAAGGTTGGGGGTGCTTCTCTCCTCTGGAGTAGCTCCAAAGTGGAGCTCAATCCTCCTCCTCCTCCATGACCAAACAGCGAATGTCTATTGGGTTGGGAAGGGTTGCTGTAACTCCTGGTGCTTTCTGTGAAGCCCTGTGAGTTACGCTGGGATGCTACATGTCTGTCAACTTCCTTTGTTCTCATGCAGTCCTCACTCAGGAACTAGTCCTACTTATTCTGGGAAAGCACTACTGTCTCCTACCAGTGATGAACTATGTTGACTCTGTGCATACCTACAGTACATACCTACAGCTAGAACTTAACATCTGACCAAGTAGGTTGGGGTGTTTGATGGCTCATTGTTCTTTGAATCAGTTATTCTGTAATGTACCACCCTGCTCTTCCTTCTGCCTAATCTGGAAGAGGGACCAGACGGGAATTCTTTGAGGAAGGGGGTTGGGAAAATTGGAAGATATTGGAAGGTATCTGGGAGAAAAGTATTGATGGAATGAAAGAGTTCCGAAAATGGAAGTAGAAAAACAGAACACAACAGTAGATCAAATAAGAAGTGTGTACTATTTATTAAAAACAAACTAAAAAAGGCAGTGCAAGGGGGACCTTGAAAGGGCCAGTATGGCATCTCCATCAGGGAAGCTTTAAGGCTGTCATAGTGAAGCCATGACTGTCTTTGTTTCCTCTAACAGAATAACATTTTAATGCTGACTTTTAAATATAAAGTTAGGTGTCCATCTACCCTAAATTGTGTAACTTGGATACATAGAACCAGTGACAGAAACACAAATTCTGGAAAGGAAACTGTCCGATTAGTTCATCTAGTCCATCTTTCTGCTAGTTCAACATATGTTGGAGCGTTCTTTTACTTCCCGGTCTTGTTTAAAAAGCCCCAAGTGGGGGGACTGCATGAAACTTGAAAGATTGTGTTTCAGATGATTTATCCCAGATCTTTTTGCTTCCATCTCTCCAAAGCGAATCACAGTTTATATTTGACTGTTACTTATTTAGTAGAATTGCCATTTATCTATTTATACATCTCCACTGACATGCATGGGGCACTGTAAAAGTTAGTTTCCTCACTCAAAAATAACGATTTTTTGAGTCAGAGTCTCTACTGATATAAACTAGCTTCGTGGACTTCAATGGGACTAAGCCATTGAATACCAGTTGATGTTCTGGTCGGTTTTTTTTTTTTTTGCCCCCATTATATTCCAGTCCTATGTGTGTTTTCTATGCTTGCCAGTTTCTCATCCTCTTCAGACATAAAATGAAATGTATTTCTTCTTCTAAACTGTTAATTATGATGTTCAGTGAGACTACATCGAATCACCCTGTTTCTGTGGTACCCCTCTAGGAAGTCATCTCTCACAGTTTGATATGACTGTGTTGGTCATAAAGGACACTTTTACATGTCCTCTGGGGGTAGGGGACTCTGAGAGGCACTCTAATTAAAGTGCCATAGTGTCTCGTTTATCAGCTTCCCTGCATTTAAAAATAGTGAGGGGAGAGGGGGAGGGGCACTTGAACTAAAGCTCATTCAACAAGCTTTTGTCAGTGCCCCCAACACCATTTTTAAGCATGGGGACACTCATACACAAGACATAGGAGGCTGCTGGAGTGCGGTAATTGCCACGCTCCACCAGACCCAATGTAACGAGTCTGCTCCAATGCGCTGGAGTTGCAGCAAGTCGGATCAGCCGTTACGCTCATGTATAGGTGCCTGAAGTCTTTGGGAAGTGGGAGATCTCAGTTAAACCCTTGGGGTAGGGGATGGGGCTAGATCACTGATGTTCATATTCTGGGCAAGTTCTCTACACGCAAGTGTTGCAAAAGTGGATACCACAATCATCTATTCTGGGGTTTCAGTATTTCGTGACCTCTTTGCTGTCATAGCTCTGGAAGAGTACAAGACAGTGTGACTTTTACTTTTGCAGCTGGCTTTGAACCCCATATGAGTTTTTAATTCTTTTTTTTTTTTTTAATCTGAGAAGATTTTTAATCCGAGCAGACAGAAGTAGTGGCAGCAGCAGCTGTTTCATAGTTTCATACTTGGTAGGGTTGGACAGGTCCTGAGCAGATCATTAAGTCCAACCCCCTGCCATGGCAGGAAGGAGTACTGGGGTCAAACGACCCCGGCAAGGTGTCTATCTAGCCTCCTTTTGAAGATCCCCAGGGTAGGAGCAAGCACCACTTCCCTTGAAAGTTGGTTCCAAATACTAGCTGCCCTGACTGTGAAGTAGTGCCTCCTGATATCTAGCCTGAATCTACTCTCTGTCAATTTATGGCCATTATTCCTTGTTATTCCCAGTAGTGCTCAGGGGAACAGGGACTCTCCCATTGCCTGCTGGTCTCCCTTAGCCAGTTTATAGGTGGGTAGTAATGGCTGTAGTAATGGCTTCTTGAGATAAAGTATCAAACCTTGTACTGAGATCCACACATGAAGTGTACTGAATCCTTTGCTGCTGATTCTGGCATTGTGTCAAAAAGAAGCACTCAGGCTTTTGACTTCAGAGAGTTGATTGCATCTCACTAGATCTGATTGATTAATGTTCCTCATGTAATTTTTATTTAAAGATGTTCACACACACACACACACACACACACACACACATGCATGAACTCACACATCTAATGCAATGTTCAGAGTGTGTTTTAGGTTATTATTAAGCAGGGAAGACTAACCAAGGGAAGAATTTGTCCCGAAACATTTTATAGGTGAGAATTCAACTGTTATATCTATAATTTCTAAATGCCATTAGAACACAGCTTGGTTTCCAGTGCCCATAATTACATACAAATGTGTTTCTTAAGACACGTGCACTCACATGTTGCAATGACTACATTGGCCTCCTTGCTCTAGAAAGTGACTTGATTTGATCCAGTAAGTCCCTAGGCACTCTGCACAGGAAATGGGGGCCAGTATAAAATTTCCAAAGGCTGATTCAGAAAGTCTGGAGGTAGTGGGGGTGCCCACTTTTGCCATCCATTATAGTGGTTAGAGCACTCCTGCAGGCAGTAAAAACCTCCCCTAGTAGGAAGGAAGAGGTCATCTGGATCACGGTTTGCCATTTGGGCACCTAAATTCCCCCTCCATCCCCGTTAGGGACTTAATTGACCAATCTGGATTTTGCCCTGTCTGGGCACCGTCTTCAGACATTTGTTTTATAGTAAAGCACAGGAGTGCCACCTGCTGATCACCACTCCTTGAAAGTATTCTCCACAGCTGCTTATTGGACAGCTTTCCCTGCTTATATCACAGCAAACCGTCATTTTTTTAAGCCTGTTTTACTATCCTCAGCCCCTGGAAACAATCAATAGCAGACTGCGCTGCCCCTGAGAAAGCCACGCAGAATAAGAACTTTAACATGGATATACTAAAATCTTTTTTTTCTTTTCTTTTCTATTCTTTTCTTTTCTTTTCTTTAACTTACACAGCCAGGGAAATTACTTGTGATTTGAAGAGAGAACTCCTGCACCAACTCTGAAATCCAGCCTCACTTTGCATTCTGGCTCGCGTGCTTTGAATCAGTCAGTCACCTTTTTGTTTATGCCAGATGAGTAATAACATCTGTCGATCAGCTGCATAGAAATTGCGCACTTGTTTGCAGGTAACATTTTTATTGGCTCCGTGTACTGAGCTAGCAAGACAAGTGTATTACAGCTTCAAGTATTATAATGAATTGTATGAGGCTGACGGTATTAGTTTTAAAACACTTTTTTCCAGAGCTTGTGCTTGAGTCATTTGCAAGTCAATATGAAAAGAAATGTAGCAAGGAAACTAATGTACTGTACATTGTATTAGTCTCTCTCGTTAATGCCAGAAATTAATTGCAACACGCACAAACATAACTCACGACTTTGCTATTTCAACCAGATGGTTATGCAATAATGGGAGGCAAAGAAACCTAGCCCCTTAGGTAACCTCGTAAATAAATGTACAGTGCAGAGAAGGGGCTGCCATGGGATAGTCCCATGTTAAAAATGAAGGAAATTCTCTTGTGAAATGCAGCAGAAACATGCAATCTGAAGTATTTCTGTGTGCCTTCAATTTGTAGCATCTGACAGCCTCGCCATTTTAGAAGTACTTGTCCTCAGAATACCTCTGTGAGAAAAGCACTTCGGTTTTGTAGACGGGGAATGGATTCAAGAAAGAGGCTAAGTGACATAAGCTGTTTGTGACAGGCAAGGATCGGAAGTGGTGCGTCTTACACACCAGGCTAGCGTGCCAACCGGTATGCCATCCTTCCTTTCCTGCTCATTATCATCTGTTATGGTAATAGGACTGGATATGACTGCCTCTCCGGAGAGCGCAGACATTCAACAAAAGAAAATTGTCTCTTTCCAAGGGCCAGTCCAAGACGTGTCACGCTTCTGATTTTATAGCTCTTCTCCTGCGATTTAAGGGACTTGTCACTTTTATTTGTATTCAGCAGCCTAAAGACCTGATTTTCCTCTCATTTACATGAGCTGTATCTCAGGATAATGCCTCTAAAACCATGTAAGAGTCGGATAGAACTGAAGCTATATAAAACCCGGTTTTCAGGAGACTTGAGTCATCCTGCAGTCTACTGTTGAGCATTATAGGTACCATGAGACAGTACAGCCTTCACCAGTAGGCCATTATACAGATGATTTCAGCCCTCCTGGCAGAGTATAATGATGCAGCCCACTGCCTGGGGCAGCTGCCACACGCAGGGGCAGCGGTGACGACTGGTTGTCACGGTCCCACTAGCATCATTGTGATGCTGTGGTTGCAGCTGATTTTATTTCCGCCCTCCCTTCTCATGTGGGCACCGGGGCATCCGCCCTGGTGGCCTGACCCTATATGTATCACGGCCTCCAGCTGTGTTTTCTATCTCGCTTCATCATGTAGTCCACCTCAGACATAAATGAACCATTCTTATGCCCCTTGATGCAATATATACTACATCTATTGGAGCAGAATGATTTCATCCTTTTATTTCAGGCTACCTGTGTCTTGGGCTTTCTAAAGAATTGTGATTTATATTTCTACCATATTGTAAATGCTTAATAAAGCAGTACTATTTCCTTGTCCTGTACGTTAGGGTGAAGATAGGTGTGACTGGAAAATGACTTCTACAATAGTTCGTTCCTGGTGAAAAATTGCGTTTCAGCCAATTCTTTCATTTGTAACCACGGCACAAGAAAGAGACAAATAAATGGGCTGATTTCTCAGTTAGAGACATAGCACCACCCATTTCAAAGGAAGTGCTGTACTTCATACCTGCTCGCACCTCTTGGCTATAACGCAGCGTATTAAAATTCCAAATAAATCCACAGGCATTGGCTGATAAACCTGGCGGGGGGGAAACGGGACGACTTTATTTTATTCTATATATCCATAATGTATTTCTGGATGCCTTGTCATATCTGCCTGAGTTCCACTTATTCTGGGTCTCGCAAAACTTTCACATGGAAAAGTCGATTGATGTGTTGGGCTGGGTTGCAGGTGATGATGACGAGGACAAGGATGGTTGTTGTTGCTGCTGTTATTCAAATATGACCCACATTTGTTTTGAGATATTCCAATCGATCTGCAAAACAGTTCAACTGTAAGCGATTGTGGATTAATGTTGAAGACATTCGTATTGAAAGCACACTTAAAAGGCATTATTCCACGACTCAGCTAGTTTCAATGAAAATGAACTCTGATACAAAAATGGGGAAAGGTAGAGTACTAGTACACACAGAAATCAGCTGAACCTCAAATGAAACAGAAAAAAAAAAGTTTGGGTGGTGTCTTCATGGAAGGGGCAGGGTTTGTTTTAACCGAACTTGTTCATTCATCCTGAAATCAGACCCTCTCCCTGGGCTCGGCTCACTCTCCTTGTGTTATTCCTTCACTTTATGGTCCCCGGCCTCTCTCTCTCTCTTCATGTCTCATACTCCTGTTTGCTTTCCCACACCTCGCACCACCTGGAGCAACTGAATCCCACGTTGCCTGGTTAGCTTCTCAAATTCATTTTTATTATAGAAAAAAATGTGGGAGCTGCTTAATGATGCTTGAGGCTCCTGACTGAGCACTTTAATTCAGTCTGAAACAGACAGGCTGCCTGAGCTACAGGGAATGGGCTGATGATACTTGGAGGCAAAGGAAGACTTTAGATATGTGGGCAGGAGAAAATCAGCACAGCTCTGCTGAAATTCATGGGGTTAGGGGCCAAAGACAAAATTCTGCTTTCCTTTGAGCACCTCAGTGGTAGTTTCTCGGCCAGATAAGTGGTGTTTTGGGAAGGTACACACAAGTTGGGAGTCTATTGCCCTTCCAGGATGAGTAAGTGTGCATGCAGAGAGTGAGCATGTGCTGAACACCAAGCAGATACATGGCTAAGTAGCTTCATACCTGAGCCAAAGTCCCAGAAACAAAACAGCAAGAGAAAGAGGAATGGTTACCCGTTTTACACCAGTAGCTAAGTGGTTAGGACACTCCCCTAGGAACTGGGAGATGTGGATTCTAGCCCTCATTTCTCCTGACCTTACCCCCATATTTCCTAACACAGGTCTCTAACCACCATGGTTAGGTATTAGTCCATTCGCCAGCGCTCTTTTGAAGCTGAGCTGGTGCACCCTGCATTTAATAGCCATTGGATAAAATAGAGAGTGGGATGATTTCTTTGCATTCAGAGCAAGACTGCAGCCTAGACCCTAAGGTTTCCTCCTTTCTATGGCTGCAGTCATCACACTTGAGGTACACATGATCCAGCTGACCCCCATGCAGGCCAACCTCCTGGCCCCATGCTTTCCCAGCCCTTAAATGCCCAGGGTGGCAGCTTCAAAAGTTATGCTGCAGAAGGCCTAATCTTTGCTGTGATAGTTAAAACACTGTACGCAGAAGTTAGAGGTCAAAACCCCATCTGGGTAGAAGTGGGATTAGAGTCTTACCTTCTGGGCAAGTACTATAGCCATTCAGTTGCACCTAAAATGTGGGAGGACCAGTTGTGAGCTTTTGACTAAGCTCTCATGACTTAGACACAGTTACATCTCCAAAATAAGTGCACATAATGTATTCTTACACTTGCCTCACCTGTTGCATGAGCTCAGTCTGTATGCACACAATTATTCCTCCACAGAGCAGGAGTAATAGATTTGCCAAATCGGCTCTTGCACAGCTGGAATATTGCCATTTAGGCACACAAAGGAAATAGAATTCTGTTCCACGTTCCAGGTGTGCTCAAAAAGTATTGAGACTGCTGCTGTAGGAAACAAAACATTTTATTTATAGGTATTTGGGCTTAATCTCCTTCAGAGTACACTCCTTCTGCAGCCAGACACTTCTCCCACTGTTTCTGCCATTGTTGGGAGCACCTCTGATAAGCAATTCAATTGGTGGGATTGCTAAACGCTGCTCAGTCGCATTTTGGTTTATGGTTTCCGCATCACAAGATCTTCTTCCTGTCAAGGTTTTCTTTAGTTGAGGGAAGAGACAAAAGTTGCAAGGGACCATATCAAGTGAATACAGAGGCTATGGTGTTTGTCGGATATGGTGTCTGACTAAAATTTGGCTAAAAATTCTTCACAAGCTGTGCTGAGTGGACAGACACATTGTCCTGGTGAAGCATCCAGGAGTCAGAAACCCACTTTTCTGGTCATTTTTCTGACCGTTTCAATCCTAGATAACTGATAAGAATTGAATGACATGAACCAACAGAAATTCCAACTTCTGCTATTTCTCAGATAGTCAATCGCCTATCATTTCAAACCAAACTGCAAACCACTGCTACATATTCATAATTTCATGATGTTGAAGGGTGTCTGGAGCCCTTATCACTTTCAACTGATGATCGTCCTTCTTTAAACCAACAATAGCATTTAAAAACTCTTACATGGCTCATAGTGTCATCACCAAATGCTATTTTAAGTCATTCAAATGTTTTCCTTGCCATTTTCCTCTTTTTCATGCAAAATGTAATGCACATGTGTTGTTCTAGACACTATGACATAACAAAAGGGGACGCGAGACACAAACAATCTTATTTCTACTGCTAGCTACAGAAAACTGTGGAAACACTATGAGCTGCAAACTAGGGCTGTGCAGAATTTCACTGGGAGTTTTGTTTCGATGCTGTTTTAACTCTTTTTGAGCTTGAAACAGCACAATCAAAATGAAACGAAGGGCAGTCGAACCATTTCAAAAGTTTCAAAACATTTTGAGTTTTGAAGCTGAAGCTAGGCTTGCCTGCAGGGAAATAAAAACTAAGGAGAGGGAAGGGGAAGAAGGGGGAAGAGCAGGGGGACAACTGCTCTCATATAGACTGCATAGCTGTCCAGTGACTGTCATCTTTCCCTGAGGTCCCTTCCAATCCCAGTGCTCTGGGGGAGGGACGGAAAAACAGCATAAAAAGCAGCATTGTTTGGACCACCCTGCTTTCTGCCTTGGGGTCAGTTACTGAGCTATCTTCCAGCAGCTCAGCAACATCAGACAACAAAGGCTACCACTTCCTACTTGCTAGCCTAGCAAGTGGGATTCATCAATTCCTTTTGCTTTTATACCTTTTTATTTTATTACTAGCAAAGGGTCCAACAAGAATGAGGGACAGGTGGCAGGGAGACAGCACCACCACCCACTGGCCCCACACTGCCACCGCTCCGCATCCAACCGCACACAACTCCCCCCTCCCAAAGCTCTGTGTTCATCCCCGTTTACTCCCCCCACACCTCAGACACCCACTCACCCACCCAGCCACACCCAAACACCCACCCAACCACACACCACACACACACACACACACACACACTGCCATGTGCCACATGCCATACACACTCAGACAGCAACACCCACCCACCCCACCCACCCCACATGCTCTGCCACCCATAGCTGGTGTGTGATCCTGGCACAGGGAAGAGCATGGTGTGTGGCTGCAGGTTGCCATGTGAGGAGTGTGAATGGGGAATGTGCCCTGCCTCCTGGCTTTGTGCTGCATTTGGCAGGCACTGCCTACAGCCCCTGCCCACTGCCCTTGTGGCACCCTGGTATCCAACCCCCACCTCTGCACGGAGTGCCGGTTTCTTACACAGCATCCTGTTGCTGTGCACCCAGGCAGGTGCTCCCCATGTGGTGGGGGAGTAGCCACAAAGTGTTGTGCAGGGAATGCACAGGGGGTGCGCCCTACCCTGCAGCCATGTGCTGAGGCCAACAGGTGCTCCCTGAGCTACCCTACCTGCTCTCCATGTGGTACCCTATGGCCGCATGACCCACCACCCCTGCATGCCACGCCCCCCCCATACTGGAAGCACCCGTCCACAGCTGGCAGTGTTCCCAGCATGGGGGGACATGGCATGTGGCTGCAGGATGCCATGTGGGGAAGGGGCACACAAGGCACAGGCAGTGCCTGCTGCCTGTAGCACATGGGGTGGGGTGTGCCCCCCAAGCCCGCTCCCTGCACGGCACCTTCTGGCCATGCACCATGCCCCCTCTGCATAGGGAGCACCTGCTGACTGTGGGCCACGGGAGTGGGGGTCATGGTGTGGGGGGGGGGTAGGTGGACACCTGCAGGCAGCCCCAAGGGGAGCGGGCAGGGGGACATGGGCAGCATATGGCCGCAGGGAGGGGTGCACCCCTCACACCCGCTCCCCACGCAGCACCATGCAGCCATGCACATGCCCCTCCTATATTTTGGTGCTCTCAGAGTGAGGGGGCATGGCATGTGAAGGGGCATGGCTGCAGGGTGCCACACAGGGAGTATGTAGGGGGTGCACTCAATATATATACAGTGTATATTTGTCTATAGTTTTGCAAGCTGTTTTGGGTCTTTGTGCATGTAAAATGTTTGAGGTCACATCCCAAATTACTTTGTTATTTTATTATTATGAACGATGGGATAATTTAGATACAAATAAGTATGAGAGTGATCATCATTAATTTCCCATTTTATGAATCATAAATATCAACATTATGCTAAATTTTTAATTGGATGCATCTGTTTTGAATGTTTGTGCCTTGAGCATCTGATTAATGGAGTTTCTGTCAACTGCAAGCATATGAAATGTGATATGTACATATATAAATGGCATGACATGCCCATCTCCTCCTCCAGAAGCACTGATGTCCAGGTGGTGCCTTCCATCCATTGTGATTAAAAAACACACTGAAGAACCAGCCAGATACTCCAGCCAGGAGGAGCAAAAGAAGTTAAAGGCAGGATCTCTGGGCATTCATAGGGATGTCCTGTCACAACTGGTTGTTCTCTCTCCCTTGCAATCTTTTCACATCAACTTTGCTCCACATCTTCCCTTCTCAACCACTTCTGTCTTGCCCTGTCCCTTCAGCGAGTCCCCTATCCTTTTCTTTTCATTTTGCCTATCTACCTTCAAATATCCTATGCCCCTAGTAAAACAGAACTACCATGAGATTTCCTGCCATTGAAGTGCTTATTCTGTGCCTTTTGCAAACTCTTTTGCTATCCTGTGTTCATCTTATCTGTAGACTGGAAGCTTTCTGGGGTGGGAATTACCAAGTACTCAATGTTAGTACAGCTTTTATTAAAATGGGACCCTACTCTTGGCTTGACCTTAGGCATTACCTCAGTGATTCTCAACTTTTTTATGATTCTGAAGACATTCCTTAGAAAATGGTTTTTGGATGTTTCTGATTATGGAAAAGTAATAGAGTAATTCTTCTTTTGCCCTAATAAGTCAGAATGTCTTGTGTTTATGGATTCCAATTTGAAATTTATGGGTTTATCTTGTGAATCATATGCAGGTGTTTCCATACCTAATAGTACTACTGGTGTGTAGCAACCCATCACACCCTTAAAAAGATGTCTTGGCACCCCATGGCACCCTAGTTGAGAATCACTGAACTATCCAAATAAACATGATTGAACTTGAACTACAGCAGCTGCCAGAGGCATGGTCTTGTTTAAATTATTAATATTTATAGTACATGTTAAGATTCTCAAATAAAAAGCTATACAGATTTTCTATTCAAATATTTTATTTGTACTAAAATATTTTTTTTGCACAAAATGTTTATTTTTTTAACTTTTCACATACATGTGAATCCCCAAATGTTTTTCTTTCTTTTTTTTTTCAAAATAGAGAACATAGCTGAATTCTTCCCTCACTTTTGTGAAAACAGTTCCCTAAGTTAAATGGATTCATTCATGAGTAAAAACATGAAGGTTGCTGAATGTATACAGCAGAATGTTTGTCATAACTTTTGACCTTTTTAATGGCCATCTGCAATTCTTAGAAGTTCAACTCACTAGTCTCATTCTACTGAGGTCAACAGGATTTACCTTGTTATGATAAAAGTATGATAAAAACATAGGACAAAGGTAAAGGTTCAGGAGACATAAAATGAGGCAACTTGTTGTTCATAGTACAGGGGAGTGGTAGAAAGAGAAGAATTGAAGATGGAACAGGGGTAATTTCTGGATGTGGATGTGGTACTGTGATTCTTCAGTAGGAATGGGGATTAATCAGGGCTATAGTAAATATATAACCTTAAGGCAAAATTAGATGTTATATTTAGAGCATATTAAATCTGTGGAATGTTAAGAGGCATTAAAAGTTAGAATATGCAGTGAGCACTTGCACATTAAAGGTTAATACCATTTTTGCCTGCATATCTCTGACTTACCACTAGATGGGTGGTGAGCAGAGGCGTGGCTAGAAGGCAGGTCGCCTGATATCTATGCAGGCTCTAAGAGGCAAGGGGGCGGAAAGTGGTGCATCCTGGGATGCTGGAAGACTACAGATTTATCATTTTATCTCCACGGAGCAGACTGAAGTTACCCTAACATGAACTATATAGCATGGCCCAGAGGTAACCCTTGCCTGAAATGGCGTAACTTTACGAAACTCAAGAGGGCACTTAGCATGAGTTAACAAGCTTTAACATGAAGACGCTCACATTTCAAGTGCCACTAGCACTTAGTATGGTTGAAGGGTAATGGGTTACTGTGGCAGGGACACTGCTATGAGAAGAGACTCACTGGCAGCGCAGGAGTGATGAGAGAAGCAGCAGCAAAAAATATAACTCTGTGAATCAAGAGAGCCTTCTGGTCTCAGTTTGGACACACTTTATAAACATGTGCCATCAGCAGTTTGCTGGCTGGCATCCCAGTGAGGGGTTATAACCCACCCCAATCAACATCCAGAGAGGACTTTGAAGTGGATCCCCTGAGGAGCCAGGAGCAGCGCAGAAGGACTGTGTGCCCTGGCAGGGGCAATTGGTGGGAACCCAGAGTGTCAAGGTATCCTACCAAAGCTGGCTTAGATGAGCCAGTATATTTACTTGCAGCAGCTGTGGATCCCAGATGATGAGGGCTGGGATTGGGATGGCAGGCAGTCCATGAGCGAAAAGAGATAGAGAAGTCATGACTTTGTGAGTACACTCGGGGAGGGTGCCTGAGGTAAAGTACTTTACCCAGGATTTCAGAGAAACTGGCTCGGGCAAACACTGAAGCCCAAAGAAAAATAAGGACTTTATAAAAAACAGACTGCATGGAACTTTAACTTTGTATGCCTCTAAGCAAGGGCCATTGCCTCACCCATGGCTGTTACCCTGAATTTATACTTGATTGAGCCTCAACTTCTTATTGGTTGGTGTTAGGCAGAGTGTAGGGGAGGCAGAGCCCCAGGACCAAGGCCATCATGTGAGAACTGAGAGGGGACCAAAAGAGACAGGAATTAAGAACTTCCTCCCATTAATAAGTTTTATCAACAAAGTTATGGCAGGGAGACTCCTTGGACTTCTTAAGGACTCATGCCATCAAGCAAGCTGTTGTCTTCCAAGAGGACAGGGTGCCTGACCAATTTGAGAAGTCTAAATGCTGTAGTGAGTGCCACGGTAAATTAAAATTATTGCACATGTTCAGTAATATGCTGTAGTTACTCCACATTTAGTTTAATGCTTGGATAACCAAGTACTAAACCAATGTGCAGTAACAGGCACTACTGTGCGGTAGCACCAGGATATGGGCTTTTACAGACACTAAATGTATACTAGCTTAATACTACTGCACAGTATCATATTAGCACAGCTTTGCGTGGTAAAGTAGTGCATAGTGTTATTAGGCTACTGTGCAGTATGGCTGTGTGAAGCTTCAGTCTCTGTTTCAATTTGGTGGAAATTCGGCTTGATTCAGTGGCTGAATCTGCAAATCCCATTGAATAAGAGGACCCTTTAATTTCTCCAAATCAAACCGGAACCCTCCAAATCGATTCGGAGAGATTTGGAAAGATTCAGAGATTTGGTAATAGAGACAGATTTAAATATTTTTTCTACATAGCTCTAAGTACCTCATACCTAAGTACCAGGGCCTCATGAATGCTGTGATGCTGGGGCACATGGAGTATCCCACAGAAACATGGGGGCTCCCCAGTGCACTCAGCAGCAGACCCAGAAATGGACCAGAAGCACTGGGACCACCATGGTGCACTGCCCCCCTGCCCCACGCCTCCCCTTCTCAGTGACTGGTGCCTTCTGGGTCAGGGGCGGGGACTCCTGGGGTCCCCCTGCGGCCAATTGCCAAGCTGGAGGGGCACAGGGGGGCTCCCCTGCATACTCCAGTCCACTTCTGGGTTTGCTGCTGAGTACATGGAGGCCTCCCCCACCCCACACATTCCTGTGGGAAACTTCAGGAGCCCGAGCATCACAGCATTCACGAGCCATGCCTGCTACCTCAAGGTACGTAGAAAAAACTTGTAAAGCTGTGTCTATGTCCGAATCAGCATTGAATCTTCAGATTCAGATTCGTCTGAATTGAATCAGGGACAGCCATCTGAATCAATTAATCAAATCACTGTTCCTGATTTAGGTCGAATCCAAATCAAATAGGGCCCGCTTCTCACACTCCTACTGTGCAGTGTTATTAAGCTACTGCACAGTTAGCATCTCATCTAGATGCACCTCCTGGTATGTAGATCACACTCCAGGTAGCAGAGCATGGCATGTGTTGGCATTATTATGGGACACAGTCTGAGGGAACCAGTGCATAAGGAGATACAGAAAGGACTTGAAGTGCATTAGCTACATGAAACCTTGCCATGGTTGCTGCTTGTCTATAGAGGGTTTTGCTGACCTTCTAGTTATAGATACCACTTACCTTGTGTTTAATCTTTCTTATGCACTTTTGAGTTGATGAAAAAATAAGTTTTGATTTAATGATTTAGTTTGTTGGTCAAATTAATGCAGAAGCTAGATGTCCTGTAGCTGGACATTCATAAAGTAATCAGTACAATGCTTTCAAAAACTGCATGATGAAAATAAAATCTAATCAGCTTTGACAATATAGCTTTTAATGGATCAAAAGTTGACTTCGAGTTTTAAGAGAAAAGCAATTATAAATGGTTCTGCTTCTGGTTGGAGTAAAAACTTTCATGGGATAATTAATGTCAGGTCTGGGACAGGAAAATAAAATAGGCTTAATTAAATAAACATATGACTATGCTCCTAAACAAAGGGATGATGTAAATACTAGTGTCTGAGGATTGGACAAAATGGAGCCATAACAAGGACATCTATGCTTAAAACTTTATTTTATTTCGACAGTTGTACTTTTAGACATTAACCAGCATAGTTCAGACTAGCTGCATTGCTTAAAGCATATGCGTGAACAGTTAAGTTCTTTTTTAACTTTCTGAACAATAGAAAATACCCATTTTGTGGAGCTATACTCCAGGACCTGAGCTGGTGCTCTGTAGCTTTCCATTTTAGTCCAGTGTGAAGATGGTTTCTTCCTCCTACCCACTTTCAGGCTCTAGTGCAGATCAAATTGTTCATCTGCACTTATATCAGCTTCTGCAGTCTCCTCATTCTATTCACTCAACTTGAACAAGTTCTCTATATTTGAAGGTCCTAAAATCAATGTAAATGATGTTTGTTTAAAACTGCTCTTTGTTAAAAGCACTGTTGATATTAATTGAACAATGGTTATTCCCAAGTAATAAGCTACGAAGAGAAAAGTAGGTGAGTTTTAAGCAAAACAGCTCAACAATGATATTCCTAAGTTCTGCTTCCTAATTCCCACTCCCTAGCTACTTATTCTTGGCCCAGATTTTGTATTACGAGATGCAAATTGACCATGTAGGTATTGGGTATTGCAAGGCTTAAGAAGTAGAGGCCAAGGGGATGATCTAAATGGTATTGGATATGTAGGATCCTTATAGGAATGAATGAAGAGACTTAGGTGTCTCCAGAAAGTACTCCAGAGCACAGGGAGGCCCAAAGCTAGCCAACAGAAAATGCTAACCACAGGGGTGTGTCTGAACTCTCACTCATTTTTAGGATTAAGTACTCAGCACTTATCTGGGATCCAGAGCCGCCCAAAACAAGATGCTTAACACACAGCACTGGTAGCACTGAGTTCAATACAAAGCACATACTAAATAGTTGCATATGTTTTGGAGTGTAGAGATCCTTAATGAAAAATATAAACATATTATTCTTTATTGTTGCCATGTGGCTAATCATGTTAAGATCTGTGTACTCCAAAATGTATGCAGATGTTTAGTAACTTACCTTCAAAAGGTCATGTTAAAATCTTTCACTCCTTAGATTAATTTATTCCATAAAAAAAAATATGGAAACCTTTGGACTGGGATAGATGCCATCTATTTAGCAAAATTAGTGCCTTAAACTGCTCATTGCTGATGTTCACTTTCTTTTCTTTGTATCTGCAGTATCTAGAAGTCAAAGTTGGAATAGTTCAAGCTCTACTGTTGTTTTTTTTTTTTATGAGCAGTTAAAAGAAACACAACACTTTCTATTTCTCCAGTCACTCTGATGGTGGTAATTAAAAATTAGAGGTATTGAGCACAGAATTACAATTAATTGCTAGACTATTGAAGCTGAGAAGCAGCTCCTAAAGTTTCATAGGTCAATAGAGCTCTATTATATCTGCCTATCCAGATACATATGGCCTTTCTGAATGATACATCTTAATATTTCAGTTGTTGAAAAGAAGCCAATCAGTATGTGTAGGAGAGTATTACTATCTTTTTAAAGATGGAGAATTAATATACAGCTTCTGTGTCAAGGAACTTGCCAGGAAGGAAATGAGTCAAGATTTGAACCAACTTCTCATGAATCAATGCCTAGTCAAAGACCTCATCCACAAGATTGCCCAGTTTGGGGAAAAGTGCCATTTCATGACTACTGAAGAGGTGATCTATTTGTCTTTCTACCCTTCCGCCCCTCTTTCCTGAACATCTCCCAAACCCTTCACAAGACCCATAACTATATAAGAAAAAACAGGTATAAATGCAGAAATCCCATACTGTATAAATCCCATCTGAAATTTATCAGGAGTCAGCATCTCCTACTGTACCTTTAATTTACTTTTTAATTTTACAATTCATAAAATACTCACCAAGGCATGACAGAAGTCTGGAGTTCAAGCACAGGTGCACTTTATTTCATAAGTTCCATAAAACAGCAATATTTTCAAAGTTTTCTAAACCCTCTCCCCAGGAAGCGAAGAACATTAGAAAAGGAAATATTGAGGTGAGATATGAATGGCTGTGTCTAATTTATTTTAAAATGACAATTTTTCCAGTCTGATATAATGTTACTTCTGGGTATTTTTTATTATATAATAAGAATAGCACACAAATTCCTCTATTTCAGCTACTTATTATACCTTTCTCTGTAGGCATTAAAAAGTGAATTGAACTTTGCCTGGGTATAGAATAATAAATTTTAAACTGCCAGCAGGAGTACAGGAGACCTTGGTAATTTGGCTCATATTTTACAGTATTTCACCTTCCCCTTTCTACACTTATTTTAGCTCATAAAAATGCTTAGAGTCCTGTTGTATCTTCAAAACCATGCTCTGCTCCACAGTGAAAAGGGAGATGAAGGTAGTGCAACAAGAAGCAGAGCTTTTCATAATGATCTCATTGAGAGTCGAGGACAAGAATCTTCCAAAGGAACAGTTAGCATTTTATACCCATATTCTATCCAGTCAAGCCCTTTGTTCCAGGTAATAAGGAACCTTATATCTTAACCTTTTTTGCCTCATCCGCTAGATCAAGGGGACCTTTCATTGGTTTAAACACCTAAAAATCCCATTCTGCTTTGATTGTTTGATGGCAAGAATCCCATAAGCATCAATGAACCTTATTGTATTTAAGCAGATGTAAAATTTTAAGAAATGGATCATGTAATTAAACAATAGTGAAATACATGCACGCAAGAAAGGCATAGGCAAGCATGGTCAGCCACCCCTGATTTTGCTCTTTTGTAATGACTGACCCCAGCATGCCCTCAGACCTAGCATAATCTTCTTTGCCTTGGCTCAAATTTCTGCGGTCTTGGGTGCATGTGTGGACACTGGTGTCTGGGAATAGTTTACTCTGGCTCAGAGTGTTCTGGAGTTTTTTGCTTTGCATTATTCTCACATGCAGATGCACCCACAGATACCATGTGTATCTTCCTTTGTGCTAGTGACTCACCAGCCTATCAGAAGGAACGGATACAAGGCTTCTTACTTTCCCTACCTGTCCTGATCACATGTCCAGAAGAGGAAGTATTAATTCTGTGAAGGATGTTCTCTTTGGGCGCATCTACACATCGCCATATGGCAATGTTGCTATGGTTAGATTTCACCGCTACATCACCATAGTGGTGTGCTATAACCAGGGAGTGCACGACTAGGGCGACGTACCTGGCAATCATGTGTAGACCTGTGTGATCACTATGTTGCCATAGGACAATGTGTTGATGTGCCCTTTATCTCTTTTTATGGTATTATCCAAGTTATGGATAGATTGCGCAGGAGAATATCTACTTAATCCCCTGCCTATATCATTGCATGGTATGTGCAACAATCTGCCAACAAATAAAGAGTTTATTGGAAATTTTGACTTGAATTATAAAGATAACAAGTTTTGAGCATAACATCTTCACATTTCTTTTTCCCGGTCCCCTTTTTTTTTGCCACTTAGGCACCATCCATTATGAGTGTCTCATTCAATTTCTGCCTGTACATCAGAGCACTTTGAACTGTCAAAAGAGCCTTTCTGCTTTCATTTCACCATACGGGTCATCACCATAATTATATTTAGGCACAGGAGGGGAAAGTCTCTCTAAATTAAAGAAGTACAAAACCAACTCACAGAAGATCAGTCTAGTGGATAAATGGGATCATTTAGGCAGCTATAAAAAAATAATACAATACAATACAATTAAAAACTGACACAATCCATTTAAATTTTATTGCCCCATCCATGCATGAAAAGTTTTGTGACATGGGATAGAAAAGATTATCTTAATAAAGTTATTTCATGAGATATTGCTAGTGTAAGACTTCAAAGGAGTTCTGTGTCAGCACCTAATGGTGCTGAGTTTATAAATAATCTTCCTTGGCACTAGTGGAGCCCATGGCGGTGCATATCTGACATGTTTCTTTTGGTATTGAACTGTAGAGGGAATTAGCTGTTACCAGCTCTCAAGCCACTGTGACTTGTCCCTTTAGCTCACACTACAACAGCTTACACTCTTACCTCTTTAGCTCCTCAGTTCAATCATGGCATGTCATCCAAGAAGGCAGCTGGCATCTTACTTCATGTTGATGATGATAATAGTAATCAAACAAATATATCATAATTCAGGGAGCAGAAGCCTTGTTTTCTGTAGCTACATTTTATTTTATTGCTGTGGTAGCTTTTAGCATTATTGAAAGGGAAAGTAGCATGATGTGTATGATATCTGCAGAGGGAAGGAGGATATGTATTATATTGAATTAAGACACAGAGTCATCAAATGGATAATATTTAACAATGGGCAATATTTTAGAAGAGAAATGCTCACCATACACTGCTATTTGCTAGATTATCCAGCAAAGGATCGGAGTGTATTTCAGGCTAAGATTAGTAGCCCAGTTCATTGTAGAGGTTCATGTTTTACCTGTGAAGATCAGAGTTTCAACACCTGTTGTGGGACAAAATGGGGCCATTTTAATGAGGGTGTTTGAACAAAAGCCTCAGGGTAGCAGTGGTCCAAACATAGCAAGAAGCACAATTGTTTTATAAGCTCTCTTTTATTCATTAATTTCTTACAAGCTTTAAAGTCCAGTTCAAAATTGCCATGTATGGATTTAGATCAACATTCTTATCTAACTCTGCTCCTCAACGTTTTTCTTCATCCCATTCCCATATTCTTACTGCTAGTCTGGAGAAAACCTTTCCTGTACAGACCCTGGCACCTGGAATAGCCATCTTATCTCTCTCCACTCAATCAGTTCCACTCCTTGAATCTGTCCTGCAAGTATTTTATTATAGTCCTCTCACATACATGTAATATCTTCCTGACACTGCTATTTTGTTAGCGGGCTGAACAGACCCAGTACACAGTTCTACTTATAGTTATTGTTTTACTTTAAGGTATAGAATATTTTATGTTAGGTTGGGATGAAAGATGCAAAAAAAACCCCAACATTTGGAATCCTCCAAATACTTCCTGCATGTGCAAGCTGAGAAGAAGAAAGAGCATCCCAAACTGGTGAAGTTTTGGAAAGAGAAGAGCAGTAGTTCCACTGTTTTCTCCTCACATCAAGAATGACATAGCCCATGAAGGGCTCCTCCATGCTTGTTTTCTGCATCTGGTATCCTCAAAAAAAAAAAAGCAAAGAAGGGTAGAGACAGAGACTAGTTGTGCTCTGCACCAAGCTCTCCATGTGATAGCACAGAAACCTGAATGCAGTTGCCACTAGCTCTTTGGAAGGAAGGGATTACCCTCTGAGTGCATGAGAAAAACCTAATGCATTATGTGTACAAAGTGAAAGAAGTCGTTCAAGATATTCAGAAAATTCCTGAGTCCACCTAATTATACCATGGGTTTGGGACAGACAGGTGTTGCAAGCCTTGTTTGGTGTCCAGTTCAGAACCTGCAAACTCCTTTGACTGGAAAGCTGTGGAAAAACTGTATGAGTACAGTAAAAGCCCTGCTGTCCGGCACAAGTGGGGAATGGGAGGTCCTGGGTATCTAAAAATTCTGGTTACCTGAGGCTGGCTGTTTTAACTCGGACGCAGAGTCAGGGGGCCTCCCCCCCCCCCCCCCACTCCACATCTGGCTGCTCAGCTGGAATTCTGGTTAATAGAATATTCCAGGTAGTAAAATGCCTGATACTGTATAATCTTACAGGGTTTCTTTCATAGGGTTTCCTCCTCTACTGCTATGTTCATGGAAATAAGAACTTTTTTTATATTACTGATGTTCTTGCCCTTAATATAATTGAATAGTCTCTTGTTCTCTGGTATTATAGAACAGAAGGCAAGTAGAATTAGATGATTCTCTGCTTGTTTCACATACAATGAAACAGAGTCATTTTGATTTCCCTGTAAATTTGTATTGCCATGGATACTAAAAAAAGTAGTCTTCAAAGTATTCTGGTAGGTGCATAGAAATATCCTGGGATTAAAGCTTTCTAAGGACAGGAATGTATAATAGATTCAGACCACCTGTCAAAATAATGTTGCTGTATTGTTGGCAGGACAGAAAACTTGGTAACAGATAACATTATGAAATCAACATCAATGGTCCCACGCCACCAAAGGCTCCTTTTCTTTTAGAGCTAGATGCATCTGTATTCCACACAGATGTATTATTATTGAAGAGATCCCCTAATGTAACCTTTCTGCTAGGTATATAAAATTGTCCATGATCACAATCATTGACAGAGAGAAAGGAATGTACATTAACTTTAAATATAGTCCTTTTTTTTAACAGCCAGACTTACCTACTGTTAAAATTGTGTTTCCAGTAACAGCTTAGTGTCCAATGTATAGATCAAGTATAGTACCTTCTAGTGAGTAGCAGGGTGCTGTAAGAAGAGCAAGATATTGGAAGTAAGGCACTGAAGGACTGCTATCACAAGACAATGCAGTATTGCTCCCTATAGACCAAGATGTAAAGAATGTTTTAAAAGCCTTGGCATATGTCTCCATCTCATAAATCTGTTCCATTATGTAAAGACAGAAACTGTATGATACTGCAGTAAATACAGTATGGGGGGCGGGGAGGCAAAGCAGTGGCCAGGGCAGTATTCCTGGGCTTTGCCTTTGTGAAAGGGTGAAAAAGCAGCTCTTGCTGAAACAGCATCTCATTGCATTACCCCAATTGGCAGGAAAAGTGATTTTGTGTGCACTGCATGGCTGCCCCTGGCATGGAACTACATAACTATGCCTCTGTGTAGATGTGTAGCTAAAATAGAAATACTGGGCCCATCTTGTATGAAGGCTTAAAAGGTTAAAATCCATGTTGCTTGTTCGGTTTTTTAATTAAAACAGGAAAATACAGGCTGTTTGGCCACAGTAAGACAAATTAATTGCAACACATTGCTGTAAGAAATGGCACTCACTGTCAAGTGTGGAAACCTAATTGATAACCTCTGAAGATCATCCTAATTAAGCAAAGGCTACATAATGAATGCAGGACCTTATAATACATTCTTCACTTAGCTAAGGTAGGGGTTCTCCACGATCAACCCCTTTTATTAACATAGGTCCAATCAAAGTGTAAATAGGTGCCTGTCATTAGTGATTGTAGATCTGTGACTAAACCAGAGAAGCATTGAGGGGAATGAAGCATCTGAAGAAATGAACAACCAGCGAGAAGTTAAATATCCTGTGGACCAGCCAACATCCATCCTTCCAGGAGTATTATTTATTTATTTATTTTCTGCATTCCCATTGTATGATCTGAATGCTAGTTAAACTTACGGCAAATTAAAAAAAAAAAAAAAAGATTCTCTTGAGAAGAGATGGGTGTGCTTTCTCTTACCTTATTGTATCTGAATATAATATACATCACGTTTTTGAATGTCATAATGAAGAAAAAAAGATTTTCCAGGGCTATGGTTGCAGAGAAGAGGGACAGAGCCTGATCTCAGTTAACTCTCCCCTTTTCTGCTTAACTAAAACTGCCTTGTTGCTGATGACTGGTCTCCATGGGTGGACCTATGATTCTGAAAAAAAAGATAAAGAGCTGTGAAATAGGAGAGGAGGCCAGGAGCACTAGCAGGCTGCAAAATTGCTCTAAGCCAGGTAAGCTTGGGTAGTGATGGAAAGATGGCTGTTAACACCTCTGGAGTGTGAGACATTAAGACAATGAACCATTAAGTCAAAGGAATATTATTAGCTCCATAGCTGCCGCACTGTGGAGCTGGAATTGAAGCAGACTGGTCCTATAATGGGTAGAAAATCAGCATTCCTGCTTAAAACATGCACCCCAGGTTTGAAAGGGCTGATTTTTGGGGGGCAGAAGGTACACGTTACATGTGAGAAAATACGGTAAGTCCAGGGTCCTGCCTGACAAAGTTAATTCCTTTTGTCTTAATTTTGGCATAAAGTAATTCCCTTCATGATACGCAAAAGGCCATCCTGGCACTTGCACACCACTCTTCCTCAAACGTGTTGCCAATGCTTCCTATATCCACCAAGGAAAATAACAGAACTATTCCACAATGATTGGGAAAAACAAGTGTTACCATGAAACATTGTGCCACAATATGATATTCCCCATTATTACTTTGATGTTAGGACCTAGATGTCCCAGCCAGTCTCAGGACCCATCTTTCTAAGTACTGTTAAATTGTATGAGATACTATCAGCCCCAAAGA
Organism: Crocodylus siamensis; assembly: GCF_052110815.1. NCBI lineage: Eukaryota > Metazoa > Chordata > Crocodylia > Crocodylidae > Crocodylus > Crocodylus siamensis. The sequence goes on along the minus strand of NC_143396.1, from coordinate 1,215,526 downwards.
GTTTGTAATATGAGGGCAAGAAAGAAAACACCAATATTCACACAAAGTCACAGGTTGGTTCACTTACAAAGAAAAAAATATGACAGTGATTATTCTGGGACTGAACTGCAGTTCTGCTCTGAAGCGTGACTGTATAAATCTGCACCTTCTTACTCAATAAATACTTTCCCTAGGTCAGTGGTTCCTAAACTGTGGGTCGCAACCCCAAATGGGGTCACAACATCAGCATCTAGGGGCACGATAAATGTGCCCCCTGAGATTTCTGTGCCCACAGCGGGGTGCAGGGATGCAGCTGGGCTGTACAAGCTCTGGGCAGGAGCTGCCTCTGCGATCCAGCTGGTGGGACCCGTTGTGGGACAGTGTTGCACCACCATGGCCACCCAGGTGAGGGATGGCAGCAGTAGTGATGTGGAGTTACGCCCACACTGCTGGTGGATGAGGAAGGGGCACCTCAGTTTGGCAGTCATGCTGATGTGGCATGGCACAGCCCAGCCCAGCCCAGCACTCCCTCCCTCCCACACTGGATCCTGTCCACTAGTTTGCAGACCCCTGGGGAGCTCCAAACCTGCAGTGGGCAGCCCACATCCTCCCTTGCCAAGGGCTCCACTCTGGCAGCACTGCCTGCAGGGGAAGGGATGGGGCAAGAATGGGGAAGCCAGGATTTGAACTCTGTACCAGCTGCAGCAGCCATCACCTCCCGCAGGTGGCAGCCAGGGCTTGGGTGCTGCTGGGAGAGCAGGGAGATGTGGGTCCTGGCCCTGGAGAACCTGGGGGGTGTGGGGGGCTGTGGGTGGGGAATGAGGGGCACCAGCAGGGGAGGGGGTTGTGGGTGAGAAGTGAAGGGCACCAGGGATTTTGGGGGGCTGTGGGTTGGGAGTGAGGAAATGGAGTCATAAAAGGACCTAGTAAAAGGCTGACACGCCTCTTATGGCCTACTTAAGTCTTCGAAGTAAGGCTAAGGGGAGACATGACACAAGGGACTTGTCCAAACTCTGTGCACAAGCATGTTACTTCCTCTGAATATATTAAGAAAGCCATCGTTTTTAGGCCAGAAGGAACAACGGAAACAGTATAATCTGACTTCCTGCATTCCACAGTTTGTAATGTTTAGTCACTGTTTTGTGCATATAATCCAATAACCTGAGTGTATCTATCTAGCATATCTAGCATTGTATTTCTCTCTTGCAAAAAAAAACCCCATATATTTCACAGGAACTGTGCTCCAGGAAGAACCCAACCTTATTTTCAAATCACAGATTGGTGTGTCATAGATGGGTAACCTGGGGAAGGGTAGGGAGCAAGGAATAATTTTATTTCTAAACTGAACAAATTTAATCTGGAAACCATTGAGATACAACAAAAGTTTGGAATCTCTTGGTGGCATTCTCAAATAGTGATTTAGCATAATAGAACTATAATTCATTAGCAAATGATGGCTGGAAAGGTTTATGTAGAACAGGGGGATAATAAGTTGCTGATTAAAAATATATATTTATATAATATTTACCACTTTAATTTTAGTATGTTTATAAACCCTGATTATTGAAGAATAAAATCTAAAAAAAACAAAACGAAACAAAAAACAAATAGAGATTAATGCAATATTTTATATGCAAGAATGGGGGTAATGGAAAGTGGTAATTCTATAACTGACTATTTAACTTTAAAACCTCAAGAAAATGAATGTAGGTGCCTATATCCCTTTGACATCTGTGGTACTTAAACGTTTTAAACCCTTTGAAGTTCTGTGGCTTATTGGCTCCAAATTTTGCTGTTCTTTGGTTTAAGCAATTCCCAATACTATTCTCAAGTTTTCATATGTCTACTGAATGTAATCATCCTGTGCTTTGATTGACTGATGATGACTATCAACCAGACCAGGTACTGAGGTTTTTGGGATGTTTATTTCTTAATACAGCGTATATTATGCTGTGTTGGGACGCCCGCCTGAGAATTTTCATTTGTTTAAAAAACTATTTGAAAGCAACATATAGTCTTAGAGTCTTATGTCTAAAAGTGGAGGTAAGAAACAGCAACATTGTCAGGTGTAGCAAAAAAGTTAGGGCAACCAGACCACAAAAACTTCTGAAAAGTAAATTGTTTTTGAGATCCCTAATTCATTTCTATCATTGGAAGTGGGATTTTTGCTGTTGATTTCAACTGGAAAAAGTTTGGGGGCTTCTTTTCAGCTTACTTCCCCCCTGAAAAAATCACGGATCTCATCAACATGGTTACCAGCAATTCGGAGGTTTGTTATTCTTTTGCTTATTTGTAAGGACAGGATGAGAGGCTAACATAACATACTACTACTACTACTACTACTACTACTACTAGTTCTTGAAGCATTATGCATGGGTTCCAAATGCTGGCTTTTTTTCCAGCTTTCAAGATTTCAGTCAAACCTAAACTGGCCAAAGTTCCTAGTTGCCTTTAGGTGTGACTTGACTGGACAGTTTTACTTCACTAGAGGAAGACAAAACAAACCAGTGAATAAAGTTCGATCCATCTAAACCATTCGTGTGGTTTCTATTATTGTAACATCTCAGCTCCTCATGATCTTCAGCATATCTTCATAACACCCCTACCAGTAAAGAAGTATTATCATATCACATGCTGGGATGGGATGGGCTCCACCTTTCCCCTAAAGGTAAGCGTGTGTTCTCTTCCAGGTTGGTGAACCTCCTTTGGCGGGCTTTAAACTAGGCTCGTCGGGGGAGGGGGAAGATGAGGGCGGAGGAGATGATGAACTACCAGGCCCAGCAACAGCCAGCGAGCCCAGACCAATGGTCAAAAGGGAGAAACAGGTAAGTGATGGGGGACGGGGCATTGCTGAGACTAGGGGGTCAGTGGGCACAACCGTTGGAGGCCTCAAATGCCTCTACACGAATGCTCGAAGTATGGGGAAGAAGCAGGAGGAACTCGCCCTCCTCCTAGCTGTCACCAGCCCTGACATAGTAGGGATCACAGAAACGTGGTGGGACTCATCGCATGACTGGGCGGTGAGTGTCAAGGGCTATAGGCTATACAGGAGGGACAGGATAGGAAGGAAAGGTGGAGGAGTAGCACTCTACATCAAGGAGGAATATACTTCCTCGTTAATTAGCAAGGGGGTAGAGGGGGGGCACTCTGAGGTGCTCTGGGTTAGAGTAAAAGGCAGTCCAGGGGAGAGAGACTTAACGGTGGGAGTCTACTATAGACCTCCCAACCAGGGAGAAGAGCTCGACCAGGAATTCTTAGGTCAGCTCACAGAGGCAGTGAGGGCTAAGGATGTGGTCATCATGGGGGACCTGAACTTCCCAGACATCTGCTGGGAGGAGCAGTCAGCCAAGTCTGATCGCTCACGTCGGTTCTTAGCCAGAGTGTAGGACCTCCATCTAACCCAGGAGGTGCACAGTCCCACCAGGGGAGACGCCTTGTTCGACCTGGTGCTGGCCACGGGTGATGACCTGGTGAGGGGGCTGCGGGTGATGGGCCACCTGGGAGACAGCGATCATCGCTTGCTGGAATTCACCATCCAGCGTAAGGTGGCAAAGGGCTGCAGCAAGGCAACAGCCCTAGACTTTAGGAGGGCTGACTTCAACAAGCTAAGGAGGATCGTTGGGGAAGCGCTGAGGACCCAGAGGGGAAGGGAATCAGATGTCGAAGGGGAGTGGTTGCTCCTTAAGGAGACGATCCTCCATGCCCAAAGGGAGGTAATCCCAACAAGGGTCAAAGGGAGCAGGAGGGCACATAAACCCCCATGGCTCACTAAGAGCATCCGGGAATGTCTCCTTGCTAAAAGGGAGGCATATACCCAATGGAGAGATGGGGTCATCACCAAGAAGGACTATGTTACAGTCGCCCAAGGATGTAGGGGGGCAGTCAGGAGGGCCAAGGCAGAGATGGAGATAGGACTAGCTTCCCAGATTAAGGACAATAAGAAGTCCTTCTTCAAACACATAGGGGGTAAAAAGAGGGTCCCGGGTAATGTGGGGCCCCTGCAGGACACGATGGGCAACTTAGTCATCACGCCAGATGATAAAGCTAACATATTTAATGATTTCTTTGCCTCTGTCTTCCTAAATAGGGACCAGTTCAGCCACCTCCCTGCTGGGCCCCCCTCGGGCCCCGGGAGAGACACGCCTGGGCCAGGGGTTAGCGAGGAGTTAGTTAGGGTACTTCTGGAGAGGCTGGACGTGTTCAAGTCCGCTGGTCCGGACGATCTTCACCCTAGGGTTCTCCAGGAACTGGCCGAGGTCATTGCGGGACCCCTGGCGCGGCTCTATGAGCACTCGTGGTGCTCTGGCGAGGTGCCGGAGGACTGGAAGAGGGCCAATGTGGTCCCTATCTTCAAAAAGGGAAAAAAAGAGGACCCGGGAAATTACAGGCCAGTTAGTCTTACCTCAATCCCGGGTAAGCTCTTTGAAAAAATTATCCTGGCACACATCCAGGAGGGCCTTGCGGGGGAATGCATGCTCAGGGGCAACCAACATGGGTTCATCAGTGGCAGGTCTTGTCAGACCAACCTGGTGGCCTTTTACGATCAGGTCACCAAATCATTAGACGCAGGGGTTGCTGTGGATGTAGTCTTTCTGGACTTCCGGAAGGCTTTCGACACTGTCTCTCACCCTGTCCTCATCAAAAAGCTGGGAGACTGTGGTGTCGATGCCCACACAGTCAAATGGGTCGCCAACTGGTTGGAGGGCTGCACCCAGAGGGTGGTAGTGGATGGGTTCTTCTCGACCTGGAAGGACGTGGGCAGTGGGGTTCCGCAGGGCTCGGTCCTCGGGCCCGCACTGTTCAACATCTTCATCAGTGACTTGGATGACGGGGTAGAAAGCACCCTGTTCAAGTTTGCTGATGACACTAAGATGTGGGGGGATGTGGGTGCACTAGAAGGGTGCAATAGGCTACAAGCTGACCTTGACAGGTTGCAACGGTGGGCGGATGAGAATAGGATGGGGTTTAACACTGATAAGTGCAAGGTGTTGCACATTGGGAGGAAGAACCAGCACCACACTTACAGGTTGGGGAACTCCCCTCTTGCCAGCACGGAGACAGAAAAGGATCTTGGAGTTGTCATTGACTCCACGATGAACATGGGCCGGCAGTGTGGGGAGGCAGTCAAGAAGGCCAACCGTACCCTGTCATGCATCCACAGATGCATCTCGAGCAGGTCCAGGGAGGTGATCCTCCCCCTCTATGCGGCACTGGTCAGGCCGCAGCTGGAGTACTGCGTCCAGTTCTGGGCGCCACACTTCAAGAGGGACGTGGACGATATGGAAAGAGTTCAGAGGAGGGCCACTCGTATGATCAGGGGTCAGCAGGGCAGGCCTTATGAGGAGAGGCTACGGGACCTGAACCTGTTTAGCCTCCACAAGAGAAGGTTAAGGGGGGACCTTGTGGCCTGCTACAAACTGGTCAGGGGGGATCAGCAGGTATTGGGGGAGTCCCTGTTCCCCCGTGCGCTGCCAGGAGTGACCAGGAATAACGGTCACAAGCTGGCGGAGGGTAAGTTTAGATTAGATATTAGGAGGCGCTACTTCACAGTCAGGGCGGCTAGGGCCTGGAACCAGCTTCCAGGGGAAGTGGTGCAGGCTCCTAGCCTGGGGATTTTTAAAAGGAAGTCAGATGAGCACCTTGCCGGGGTCATCTGACCCCGGTGCTCTTTCCTGCCAAGGCAGGGGGTCGGACTAGATGATCTACCTAGGTCCCTTCCGACTCTAGCTACTATGAAACTATGAAACTATAATTTTTAATGTGGCTTCTACCTGGCTCATACTTTGTTACACCCTTTCACTTCTCAGGTTAGGGACAGACATTACACATAAACCAGTTTAAATGATCATAAACTGATTTAAACCTGTAACAGAATATAAGTTCAGTGCACATAAACCAGTCAAAATGGCTGAAACTGGTTTAAGATCAACTTGGTTGAATACAGTATCAGTTGATTTGGGTCAACGACTCCTTTAAAATTACCAGCATCATAAAGCAAGGTATAATATCATACACATTCAGTATTTCTCTTGAGCTTTATTGTGGCCTCTGGAAGATTATTCCTTTCAGTTGGATCATAGAAAAAAACAATATTCATATACGATTCTTAGAAAGTGTGCAAAAGACATCTTCTACCAAGTAGAAACCACACACATCATTCTTCTTGGGATGTGGCAAAATCTGTTCCTGCTGTACTATGAAGCTCCTGAATCTCAATTTGGGGTAAAGAGACAAAGAAGCACAATAATACTTCTAGTCACAAGAGTGGCTCATACATATTAATGATAGAGGTGGCTGATTTTTCTTCTTTTTTTTGCCTAATATTTTTCCAGTTGGAAAAGATGGCTTTGTCCAAAGTGATTCATAGATTTATAGATTGTAAGGGGATGGAAAAGATCTTGCAAGATAATCGGGTCCAGCTCCCGTGCACTAGACAGGAAAGACAACTAGGGTCAGGTGACCCCAGCAAGGTGATCATCCAGTCTCCTCTTGAAGACTTCCAGGGTAGGTGATTGCACCGCCTCTGGAGGGAGTTTATTCCACAGTCTGGACACCCTGACTGTGAAGAAGTTTTTCCTACCGTTGAGCCTGAATTGGTCTTCTAGGAGTTTGTGAATATTAGTCCTGGCTTTCCCCAAGGGTGACCTGGTGAACAGCCTTGATGTCCGCCCCGATATAGTGGTAAGCTGCTACCAACTCCCCTGTTAGCCTTCTCTTTTTTAGGCTGGAGAGTCCCAGATCCCTCAGCCTTTCCTCGTATGGCTTGCCTTGCAAGTCACTAATCATACGGGTGGCTCTTCTCTGGACTCTCTCAAGCTTTTCCACATCCTTGTTCAAGTGCAGTGCCCAGGACTGGATGCAGTACTCCAGCCATGGTGTTAGTATTCCAGCTGAGAAAAGTGAAAGAATTGCTTTCTTCGTTTTGCTTGAGATGGATTGGTTGATGCATGCCAGAGTTTTGTTTGCCCTGCTGGCTACAGCATCACACTGACGGCTAACGTTCATACTATGGTCTATTATTATCTCTAGGTCCTTTTCAGTCGTGGTGCTAGTCAGTGTGGCGCCACTGAGCCTTTAAGTATGTTGGGTGTTATTTGTCTTCAGATGCAGCACTTTACACTTCTCAATGTTAAACTTAATCTGGTTCCAATTTGCCTAACTTGCCATCCTGTCTAGGTCCACCTGTATCTGCAGCCTCTCTTCAAGCGTGACCATGCTCCCCCATAACTCGGTGTCATCCACGAACTTAGCCAGTGAGCTCTTCACCCCCATATCCAAATCATTGACAAAGATGTTGAAAAGGACTGGACCAACCATGGACCCCTGAGGGACACCACTGGCTACTTCTCATCAGGATGACACAGATCCTTTCATTAGAACTCTTTAGGTCTTACCCCAGAGCCAACTTCCTACCCACCTGAGTGTTGAACAGTTAAGCCCACAATCCTCCAATTTTCCCATGAGAATATCATGGGATACCAGATAAAAGGCCTTTTGGAAGTCTAAGTATACACTGATTTTCTTTATGACAAAATGTGAGAGAAAATCTTGAAAATCCTGAACTTTTTTTTAATTTCAATCAACATTTCAGAACATCCTTTCTCTTTCATTTAAAATGCCTTTTCTTTTTGGTTTCATGATTTTGGTTTTATATTTTAGGATCTGGCAAGTCTTCCATTCTTTATATATTTAAGGGTAAGGGCGTTATGAAGATAAATATGTTGAAGATTATGAGGAGCTGAGATGTTACGATAATACATATATGTGTGTTCTGACAGGCCCCTGCCCGGCTTACCTTGGCATGGCATCCCAAGTGTCCAGGCCATGACTGGTGCAGTGATGCTCTGTGGCTGGAGGGCCTGTCCCCATTTGCCTGTCGCAGTTCGTATGTATATACAAGGGCATTTCGGAAACTAACAACAAAATGGCTGCCAATGCTGTATGTCTGTGACAAAATGGAAATGTACAGAGCGTTCCCTCCTTGGTTTAGATTATAAGCTCCTATCTCTTATGTTCAGATCTGATTTCAACTTCAAGTGGCATGTGCAAGGCTCTTATGTATCAAGTTATTAAACATGATTATACTCCACCTCTTGCAGCCATTAAAGATGGATTGAGATTTCCTACATGCTTCTATCTTTAGGTGGAAAGAGCCTTAAGTGACTAAATTAGCACAACTGGACATGATTAGAAACATTCCAGAAAGGCCACCTAACTTCTGTTGCAACCCGTTTCTGTTCGGGAAGCACCTGAATGCCACAAGGACCCCTGATTTCTTAGATGGAGAAAACTGATATGGGGTGACATGGGAAGGAGGACAGTTTATGCATCTTTTGTTAAAATATCCTTGGGGTTGAAACACTTGCCCATAAGGTAAGAAACTGGATTCTAAACCCTATTCACTTCTGCACCCTAAAAGCATTTGAATTCCCATCTCCCACTCCCCCAAAAGAGATTTCATCTGTTTCTGATGAAGTTGGGTTACCGGATAGAAAAGAAGGTAAAAGTCTCTGGAGCGAGAAGGGCAGCATGCCAGGTGGATCCACTCATGGAAAGGGACCTGGTCAATGACTACTTAATGTTACTGTAGCATCCCTAGTCCTTCCTGGAAAGAAAACACAGAAACATAACTCATATCTTACAACTTGGCCATCCTTCCATCCTCTTGTATAACTAAAAAGACACTGAGACTCAACAGCCTCCTCTTTATCACAGACATTCATAGAAACCTATTTTCTTTGTCAGTCCTCCTGGCCTAAACAGCACAATGTGGGAGGTAAAGGGAGGGAACTGACCTGCCAAAATGTTTAGGCACTAAGTACTAATGAGTCTCCCTTGTCTCTAATTATAGTTCAAACAGAAAATTAGTCCTCCTTTCTTTCTTTCTGGCCCTTGGAGGGATGGGGAATATGCTAAAGCAGTCACATAGTACCCTAATTACTTAGCACAAATCTCTTAAATACGTTTATGCTCATTAATGTGCCACATGGGAATTGTGTATTAAACCAGCAATGACCTCTTTGTTAAGCAAAGGCTTCAAAGCATGTTACTAAAAGGGTCCTTGTTCACTCAGGTCTGTACTTCTATTACAGTATAATTGAGCCCAGCCAATTTTGTTTCTGAAATTCAGAACACATCCTGCCGAGACTGTTCCATTGGAGACTATTTTGTGCTGTTTTCCCCTTCTGTTTCAGAGCTGTTCTAACTCCGGATAGGTTTACACTGCAATCAGAGGTGTGATTGTTGCACATGGAGGCATACCTACACAAGCTTGAATACAGCTAGCTTGGGACACGATAGCAGTGAAGACACAAAAGAACAGAGTAGCAGGCAAGGGTTTCAGATGAACTTGCATAGCCTATGCAACTCTAATGCTCTTGGTGCCTATCTAAATTAAAACTAGCTTCCGTCACACCTGCTTATTGCAATGATGGCACTCTCTCAGCTTCAGCACTACTCCTAGCAGGTCATTCCAGTATCTAAGAACAGGCAAGAGTGCCCCTGTGACGTTCCAGGCCAGAAACTGTAGAGGGAATGATATGGGGGCATTATGTCATCCCTGTGCCACTCTGAGAATCATCTTCATAGAATCATAGAGTCAAAGAAAATTAGGATTGGAAGGGACCTCAGGAGGTCATCCAGTCCAAACCCCTGCTCAAAGTAGGACCATCCCCAGATATATCATCCAAGCCAAGGCTTTGTCTTGCTGGGCCTTAAAAACTTCTAAGGGGAAAGATTCCACCACCCCGCTGAGTAGCCTGTTCCAGAGCTTTACTATGCTCCTTGTGAGAGAGTTTTTCCTAATATCTAACCTCAACTTCCCCTGCTGCAATTTGAGACCATTACACCTTGTTTTGTCTGCCACCACTGAGAACAGTCCAGCTTCATCCTCTTTGTAACCACCCTTCAGGTAGTTGAAGGCTGCTATTAAATCCCCCCTCAGTCTTCGTTTCTTTAGAATAAATAAACCCAGTTCAGAGACTTAATAGATTTAATAGATTTTGGGGGTCAGAAGTGATCTCTGTAGGTCATCAAGCCTGACCCCCTGCCCTAGGCAGGAAAGAGTGCTGGGGTCAGATGACCCCAGCCAGGTGTTTGTCGAGTCTTCTCTTAAAGACCTCCAAGGAAGGAGTGAGCACTACCTCTCTTGGGAGCCCATTCTAGATTCTGGTAACCCCTACCATGGATAAGTTATTCCTGATATCGAGTCTAAATCTGCTCTATGTCAGTTTGTGGATGCTGTTTCTAGTTACCCCAAGGGGTGCCCTGGTAAACAGAGTATCTCCTATTCCTTGCTGACCTGACTGATGAGTTTGTAGACAGCCATTAGATCATTGCTCAGCTTCTCTTGTGGAGGCTGAAGAGATCCAGCTCCCTCAATCTCTCCTCATAGGACCTTATTTGCAGGTCCCTAACCATACAAGTGTCCCTCCTCTGGACCCTCTCAAGGTTATTTGTATCCCTCTTAAAGTGTGGTGCCCAAAACTTTATTCAGTATTCCAGCTGCAGCCTTACCAATGCCACATAGAGGGTGAGTTCCCTCACCCTCTCCTCATAAGTCAGGTGTCCAATCCATTAAAACATTTCCATTGTCCTCTGCAAGTCTCTCTCCAAATTGTCTACATATTTGCTGTAGTTGGAGGCCCAAAACTGATCACAGTACTCCAAATGTGGCCTCACCAGTGCTGAATAGGGGGGAACAGTTCCTTGACCTGTTAGCAACCCTCTTGCTAATATAGTCTGGGATGCTGTTAGCCTTCTTCACAACAAGGGAACACTGTTGACTCATATTCAGATCATTGTTCACTTTAACCACTGAGCCAGGTCCTTTTCTGCAGAGTTGCTGCCCAGTCAGTCAGCCCCCAGCCTGTACACTGGTACACGGGACTGTTTCATCCTATGTACAGGATTTTGTGCTTGTCCTTATTGAACTTCATGAGATTTCTTCTAATTCAGTCATCAAATTTATCTAGGTCTCACTGAATCCTAGCCCTACCCTCTATCATATCTACTACTCCACCCAGCTGGATGTCATCTGCAAACTTGTTGGGGACAACTTCCTGGGTGCCTTCCAGATCACTGATGAAGCTATTGAACAAAACCAACCCCAGGAACAACCCCTAGGGCACTCCACTTAATATCAGCCAACAACTAGACATTGATTACTACCCTTTGAGTCTAATGATCCAGCAAATTTTCTATCCACCTTAGAATCCATTCACCCAACCTATTCTTCCTCACCTTGCTTGCAAGAATGGTGTCAGAGACTGTATCAAGGTTTTGCTAAAGTCAAGGTATATCATGTCCACTGCTCTCCCCACATCCACAGAGCCAGTCAATTTGTAATAGAAGGCAATCAGGCTGGTCAGGCATGACTTGCTGTGACAGGAGTATCTCTACTGGAGTCTCTGTATTGGTGACTCCGCCCTCCTGTTATGGGCCAACCACCTGCTTACTCTCCTGCCACGCCTTGATCTTACTTGATTAATTAATTGAGGTAATTAGCGGGAGGCTGCCCACGTTATGCACCCTGGTGGCCGGGGGCGCAGTCTGCAGCTCCTTTTTCCTCCCCTATACCGCAGCCCAAGCATTGCAGATGGTCCTGACATGGTTTTAACCTGGACCTTGCTGTAATTTGGCCCTCTTTGTGACTTCCCTGGGCTTCCACTGCCCTGTCTTGTCCTGGACTTTCCTGGCACTCTGCTGCCCCCTCTTGGTGATGCTTCCTACCACCTTCGCTCCCTGGGCATTCCCGCTGCCCCCTCGCCCTGGGGCTTTTCACTGTCCCCTTGCTCTTGGGCTTCTCACTGTCCCCTTGCTCTGGGGCTCCTCATGGCCCTCTCTCTCTCTCACTAGGGTTTCTCTCTGCCTCTTGCTCTGAGGCTTCTCCTGGCCCCCCTCGCTCTGAGGGGTTCTCGCTGCCCCAAGCCCTTGGGCTGGGGCCAGTGTACCCAAAATGCCATGCCCTCTCCAGCACCGGGGTCCCCACGCTGCCATGCAGCCCCCTATGAGGCCTCCACCAACCCCTAATAGCCTCACCCGGACCTCCAGATAAACAGCAAACACAAAACACAAAGCCCCTGGGCTATAACATAAAAACCTAAACTGTCCGGGTAAAACAACATTCAATCCCTACCGGGGAACACTCCAACCCACAGCAGCAATCAGTGGCTGCTCATGCAGTCAAGCTTTTCCTCTCTGCACTGGCTGAGCTCCTTCTACCATAGCCAAGCTCCTTCTCCCATGGCTGCCAGTGGGGAACTGCCCTCCTGGCCTCACTCCTGGAGTTTATATGTGCCAGGACCTGCCCCTTCCTGTCAGCTGATTCCCCAGCGGTTGTCCTAGCAACCAGCACCTGTGACACTGGCTGCCCTGGTAACTAGCAGCTGGGCTTTCCCTAGCAGCTAGGCTTCCCACCTCACTGCTAGGGCTCTCTCCCAAGCTGTTTCTGCTCTCAGGCACAGGGCACCTGCGTGCCCTGTGACACTTGCCCTTGGTGAATCCATGCTGACTGTTCCTAATCACAATTGGAAAAACCGTGGTCATACTATTATACCAACTCTCTTTCAGCATCCACTCTCTGCCACTGTGTGACACAGGATAACAGGCAAGATGGATCTATGGTCTGACCCAGTAAACTGTAATTCTTATGTTCTTATGACAGGTATGTCACAAGCAGGGACTTATCTAAGTTGTGGTGAGACACATGGGTTTTCGTGGCCTGCTCACAGCATGCAGAGCCAATCTCCTAGCATTGTTTGGCAGAGAGGCCCCAGTGAGGGAAGGAGGGATGAAGAGGCAGTCACGATCTTGTCTTCTGCCCTCCCACTGGGGATCCAGCATTTTATGTATGTATGCATGTATGCATTTATTTTATTTCACAGACTACATAGACAATCACGGTTTCTGCAAAATCCAGGAGACCACTAATTAAATAGATCCTTAGTCCTAAGTGCCCATTAGCTTTCAAGTTGGTGGGTTGGGGAAAACTCCTTCTACTTTCAGCAGCTACAGTATTTGGGGAACAGCAGGGCAGACTATGGCATTGACTCATTGTTACCACTGCTGCTAGAACACACATACCCTGCCCCACACACGGGGGGCCTAGTGCTTGGAGCCTGGGGATGAGGGGCAGTGGATTGGGAATGAGGGCCACCAGCAGGGCTGGGGGTGGGGGGGCAGCTGTGGGCTGGGCAATTCACTTGTTGTTTCCAGCTTTCTGGCTGTGCACCCCCTGCCTAACATTTGAATAAGAAATGGGAAGAAAACCTATTGACTTTCAGAGCAAAATCAATGCTTGACCTTTCTTTTCCTGTGTTCAAAAAGGGAGGAACATACCCTTCTGTGTATGATTTCAGTGGTGGGAACAGGAAACTTGAGTGAAACACAACATCACTCCAAGTTCAACTGCTTTGTATTCTGCAGAAATGAAATCTTTGTATCACAGCAAGGAAGAGTATTTTAAGGTCTGCTGGAGATCACAAAAGTTTACAGGGCTGCACAACCAGTAGGCATCAGATTCCTATTCAGAACTGGATGCGGGGAGAAGGTCCAAGAGTTAAAGGAAGAAAAGATACTATTTCTGTCTAGCAGGACATTGTGTTCTACACATAGTGTGTGGGTGTGGTCAGGCAAAACTATGTACCTCTAGATATTGTGCAAGTCACAATGATCTGCGTTCCAGGAGAGAAGAATTCATACCAAGTGTAAGGCATGACTCCACAGCAGCAGTAGCAAGCTTTGGCTGGGACCCCCATAAGAAATTCCTGCCTATCTGTTCTCAAGTGCTTACCAGAAATACAAAAATGAGTTATTGAAATGTTTCAAGGGAACCTGAAGGAACATGAGAAACCAAGATCTCAAGAGCAGCCAGAAAGGAACGCCTGGAAATGGTCTCAGCAATACATTTCTGAGTGTGGAAAGTGCAGGCAGGAGCCAGTGCGCAAGAAGTACTGATGAACATCCCAGTGAGAGCACCCTGTCACCCCAGAGTCAATTTGGTATCTGTTCTTCCAACAAAATGAGTATGCGATTTTAGACATTTCCCAGTTAATATTAATCAGGCTAATACAGGCAACTATATTAGTGATGGCATAGCGCCATGAGATAGCAAATGAAGTGTATATTAAGGGCTCCTGAAAGTTTTCATTCTGGATATTAGATTGCAATATAGTCCTCACTGCCACGACTTCACTAGTGCTGTAACTGATGTAAGTTGAAGTTATAGTGAGTAGGCCTGTCTGTGCTAACATCACATCTTTCCATTGTTGGATAGACTTACTCTGCACTATTCTTCCAAAATCTTCCCCTAACTTACTCAGTTTCAGGCAACCAGCATGATAGGGAATGGGTCAAATCTTCCACTGGTGTCCTCTGACATTGATTTCTGTGGCACTGCATTGATCTAGAAATGCTGAGGAGCTGTGTTTTCAGGTGCTGAACTCCTGAAGCCACCAGGAGAAATTCTCTGGCCCATGTTATGCAGGAAATCAGATTAGATGACTAGGATGATTTCTTCTGCCTTTGAAGTCTATGAATATATACAACAGAGGTATGTATATAAATAAAGGGCAGCTTGAAAGCCACATGTAATTCCTAAGCAAGCTATTGTACAAGCTTGAGTGTTATGCAGTTTTTTACTCTGGGGCATGAGTACCTCAAACATTTGGTGTCCTAGTGCTCGCAGTTACATCAATATATTGGTTTATGACCAGAAAGCTTTGCCACCCCAATTACCTATTATGGATGGCCAAAGCCAACTGTGAAAAAGAAGAATAAGAAAGTAATGCTCTGCCAAGGTAAGAAGGAATTGTGGTTTGCCCTTGTACTCAAGGGGATGAAAGATACATAACTAAGGAGATACAACAACACTAACTGTTCCTAGGAAGCTCATGGGTTGCTTTTTCCTAGTTTATGAAAGGAAGATAATTGTCTTGAAGGGAAATGCGTAGGTGTATAGGAGCATGCTGCAATTTGATCATTTCTCCTCTCCTGCAATTTGGAAGTTATCCTTTCTTTCCAAACGGTCATGGTGAAGTGGGGCCATCTGCAAGCAAAGCTTGACATGTTCACGTATTACAAAACTTCATGCAAAAACTTCCCATAAATGTGACATTTTGGTGTCATAAAAGCAGACAGAGGAAATTAAGAAGACTTAATTAAGTATTCTGTACAATGTCATGCATCTCTGATGAGAGTTATTGTAAGAACATGTGAATAATAATGCAAACAATACATACTGAGACTGGACTCCAAACTTATTTTCTACCACATTAACTCATGCTGAACAGTTTCTTCCTGCATAGCAAATTCCACTGGGGCAGACTGTAAAATAGACTATATGCCTATTTAGAGCAGTGGTTCTCAACCTTTTTTATACCAGGACTCATTTGTAAAATCAATGACCAGTTTTGACCCAGTAAATAGTTTAAGTAGAAAACAGCCCTTTGGCCCTGCTGGTGGTCCTCACTCCCAGCCCAGAGCTGCGCCCCCCTCCCCAGCCCTGCTGGTGGCCCTTACTCCCAATCCGCTGTCCCCCACCCCCACCCCCAGACCCCAAGCACCAGGCCCCCAGTGTGTGGGGCAGGGCCTGGGTGTTCCAGCAGCAGTGGTAACAATGAGTCTCACTGCCATAGTCTGGCCTCCCACGCCAAATCCAGATCATGGCAGCTGCAGCCCCTGGATGGCCCCAGGACCCCAGGTAAGGCTGCTAGGGCCAGCTCAGGTGCTGCCTGCAGCCTCCCCTACCCCACCTGGGGCAACATGCTACGTATCAGAGCACACATGTACAGGTGCTCCCCGGGGGGCAGGTAGCAGCAGCACATGTCCCCAGAAAAAATACGTCCCCACCCAGTGGGTGCATCTACACATGTAATTAGCACATAGCAACAAACTCCACTGCAGTTTTTGCCTGAGTTTATTGCTCCTGGGCACAACATTTATGTGTGTGCCTGGGACTGCAGCACACTGAGCTGGGTCAGAACTGTCCCAGTTGACAGGGAGCCAGGAAGAGTCAGCCTGCCAGCCTGGAGCTGCTCCAGACCAGTTTAGCATGCTGTGGATGGGCTTTCTGGGATGCAAGGGTGCTACAGTGTGGAGCCATCTGACAGTCAGCCACCGCACTGTGGCACCCTCATGTCCCAGCCAGCCCCAGTCACTGTCTACACGTGTGTTTTGGTTCATGTAACTATCCACTGTAGGGTAGTACTTGTCCTGGACACTAATATCCTACAGTGGAGTTAATTGATTTTGGGCATGTGTAGACAGTGATGTTTTACTGTGGAGCTAATTAGTCAGTTCCGCAGTAAAGTGTACATGTAGATTCACCCAGTAGGGAAAAACTGAATAATACCTCCTAGCCCTTTATATACTGTTCAGCTGGTAGGTCTCCAAATACTTTACAACAGAGATGAGTATTAAAGCTGGGTGGGAAAAGTTTTCCTAACCCATGAAAACATTTGAAGCTTCAGAATTGTTCCCATTGTATATTAGAAAGAAGCTCAGGGCTATCGAAAGTTTTCATGAAAAAAAAAGACATTAACACACTACTTATTGCATAACCTGATGGTAAGGACACTTTCCAGGGAGACCCAAATCCTAGTATCTGCTATGAACAAGTGTTTGTGTGTCCTGTCTCTCAGCTGGGTGCCTTGAGCACTAGGCTAATGTAGACATAGTCATTCTCTCTTTCTTTTTTTTTTTAAATGCTTGAGAAACCTTTCCAGGGGTCTTAGCATCTGATAAAGTGAGCTTTGCATCATGAAAGCTTGTGTACTCTCTCTAACTGTATATATTTTAGTTAGTCTATGAAGATGCATATCTACCCTGCCTTCTGACTGACTTCAAACTAACACAGCTAATTACTTCTCTATATTAGGATGAAAACACAAACATTTTTCAACTAGCTGGATCAGCATCACAGACTGGGGAAGTAACCTGGTAGGTCAGAGGCAGAGTCAAGAACAAAACCAAGGTCACTTTAGTAGCTTAAAAATGTTATTTAAAGGTTTGCTTTTGGCAAATTGGCTTATAGGTATATATGTATGCATTACAACAGTTCAGGATGGGCATTGGGGGTTAATTGATTTCTAAAAAATCCTAGGTCTCACACATACAGAGTTTCTCAGCCTTCAGAAGCAGACAGGCTGTCTAACAAAAAAGGGGACACAGCCTGAGAAACTGGGGGCACGTACCATCCTGTTCCATAACATGAGTTAAGGTGGCACCGGCTAACAAGGTCCCAGAGCAGGGAGGCCTGAGTCCCAGTTTTGAGAGAACAGACCAAATTTGGAGAAGGCCTAGAAGTACCCAACTATTATGTGTGCAGTGCATGTGATGAGCTATGTCATGTGATAAACACAGAGAGACCAACCAGCAACAGCCATGGGTCAAGAGTCATCAGGAAACTTCAGGAGGGAAGGAGAATACAGAAGCAGAGACTTGAAAGTAGCAAGGGAACCCTTCTCCCCAGTTCCTCCTACCCGTCTCTCCTCCTCCTCATCCCACCCCAGGTCCCTCCTCATCCTCCCCATCCTTCCCGTTCCACCCAGATAGCTTCCCATTCTCATCCCCGAGAGGGTCCCTGAGAGGGGTTCCTGAGGCCACTATGGACAGAGGTGGGGAAGAGCGCATCTCATCCACCCCGCTGTGGGGGAGAAAGGGGTGTGGGCCTCGGCATCCCACCTCCAGGCTGCTGACATGCTGACATCTGACACCTGAGAGAGAACCTCAGAGTGAAGACTGCCTCCTGGGCAGATGTACTTTGACTTTGATGACAGCCCTAGGATTTGGCAGATATATAGAATTGCTTGATTGTTGGCATCGCTTCTTTTCTGTTCTCGCTGTGTATCAATAAATTTGCCTATTATCAAATGGAAAGGTTGTGGCGAGTCTGAGGGTGGATGCCCCCCGGGTTCTCCCCCAGAATAAGGCATTTGGGTCCTAAATCCAAAGTCAACAACTTGAATCCCCCTCCAGCAAAGAGCACATTGACTGTACTTTGTTACAGTACCAAGACTGGAAGAAGGGGAGAGGGATTTTAAACACATTTATAAGGCTCCTTCAGTCAGCGTGAGGTCACCCTTTATTCCTCTTTGTTCTGAATTGAATAAGCTGTTTTATGGAATACAGCAATGCAGGGGAATGAGACCCAGCACACAGTACTTATTGTACTTTTATTTTTGTTTATTAGTTTCTAGATTTGAGAACAAAAATCCAGTGGGCTTTGAGAAGCACTGCTTTGAAAGAACTAAGTGCATCAATAAAAAATACATGAGCCCATGGAAAACTTCTCTGGAGAGCATATGTCATGTATAGGTTCAGAGCCATAACCATCACTGCTGACTTATGAGCTAAAGTATTGCTTCAACATTTTATTGCGCTCCCCAAACAAAGAGTGATTTCACAGCAGCAAGAAAGAGAACCAGGCTGAAGAGGCTGAGATCTATGATCAAAAGGGGCCCACTTTCCTTCTTCATTATGTTTATTATTCAGTTATGATGTTTGTGAAAGCACATAAGGGCTTCCAGGAAGGATCATGGCCCCACTTACTGAATGCTGGGCAAGCACCTATCTTGTAACCGTTCTCCCCACTGTGTCCTGCCATAACCAAATATAGTTAGAAAGGAGGAGAAGGGAATAGGAACCAAAGCCAAAATCCTAATCTACACCCCTAAAGCTGGCCAGCAGCTAGTTTGAAAAGTACACATCCCACCGTTTGCATCTGAAAGCTTCTCTAACTTTATCTCAGTTATTCAGTTCGTCCAATAAAACATATCGTCCTTGTCTTTCAACTAATTGGCCCAGGAAGACTCATGGTTCTCTTACTCTTTGAATGGACTGCCTAGTGTATGCCTGGAGACTAACTGTAATTCCCCCAGAACAGATAGATAGCTCCCCTATGCAGTCTTTACCAATCCTAGTGCACTGTCAGAAGTACATAACTATTTCCTCTTATTTCAGAGGTTCAGATGCTCTCACAGGAAACCAGAGTCCAGGCTCTAAATCCCTCTTGCCTCCAGGGGGACATGAAATTGTGTAGCTCTGACTTCCTGACACAGCACTCTTCCTACCACACCACGGATCAGACATTAGCTAGGCTTTTCATCACCAAAACCTTCCCCTGTCAAATTTGCAGTAGCATTGAGGTCAGTAATGGGTTTCATTGAGTCTCTGGCAATTTTCTCTTTTCATCGTCAACACTTTGGGTGGGCTATGTCTATTCAGAGGAGGGGAGTCGTCAAAAGTGGGGGTTGCAATAAAAGAGCGCATCCATATTGGGAGCACAGACCAAACCACAGGGCGTCCCCAGAACCCCAAGTTTCTCCCTGCTGTCCCACTGCTTGTCCCAAGGAACAGACCAAGGTTTCCCTGTGATAACTTTTACCCCCCCTGCCTCAGCTCACTGTCTTTATACTGGAACCCTTATACCCTAGCCCTTCTGAGAGACCTGAAAGTGGCACCAGAAAAGATATGGACAGATTGAAGAGAGTCCAGCAGAGGAGAACAAAAATGGTGAGGGGGCTGGGAGACATGACTTATGAAGAGAGGCTGAGGGAACTGGGCTTATTTAGTTTACAGGAGAGGAGACTGAGATGGGGATGTAATAGTAGGATTGGGGGGGCGGGGTCCAAAGAGGATGGAGCTGTGCTGTTTTCAGTGGTGGAAGATGACAGAAGAAGAAGCAATGGTTTCAAGTTGCAGCAAGGGGAGTTTAGGTTAGATATTAGGAAAAAACTTTCTCATAAGGTTCCAACCCTGGAACAGATTACCCAGAGAGGTGGTGGAAGCTCCATCCTTGGAGGTTTTTAAGACCTGGCTAGACAAAGCCTTGGCTGGGATGATTGAGTTAGCGGTAGTCCTACTATGAGCAGGGGGTTGGACTAGATGACCTTCTAATTTTCTATGATTATATGAATTCAGCATTCCTGCTGATTTATGGATACTTCTTCAGCTCAGAAAATAAACTGAAGACTAAGATTCTAACATAGCTAGACTCTAAAAATACCTCCAAGCCATCTCCCTCATCTGTATTATTCTAATTTCTAATGATTCACCAGAATCCTCCAGAACTTTATGATCTCCCTGAGGGACCTGGAGTTCCTTTGGCTGATGAGCCATTTTTCTCATATGCTTTTTCCATAAAAGAGTTGATTTCCCCATTTAGGGCAAACAAGGCCTTGGGTGCCCAACCCCATAATGACTCCTTATGTTTGTGTCTGGGAGTGGCAGTTGTCCTTAAGTATGCATCCCTAAATTGCTTGGCTGGACCATGTCCAAAGTCATAAAGAAAATACAGATGGCAAAATATAATCTATATAGTGATAACAGCAGCATAAATGGAGACACCATAACATGAGATTTCCAATGAGACTACCCATACCATTTCAATCCAAGTAAAACAAGAAAACATTCATGACACCCCATGGACCCCCAGATGATCATGGGGCTTGTGACAAGCATGATGATGATTAAAGATAAAGATAACATTGTTTGAGCAGAATATTCTCCTTTCATTAGTGGGATGTGCTGTTTTGTTTAATGTAGGCATTGGTTATAAGGCCTGAGGATAAAGTAACTTCCTACAAAAAGAGCAAACACTCTCTAATGAATACCAGAGTATTAAAATGTAGGGCCATTACTATTAGTGCATTTTGCATTACCAGTGTTAACTGCAATGGAAATGCCAAGTAATGAGAAAACATATTTTTAATGAAGTCTTGATAATATCCTAATGACCCCTAAGCATTATACTTTGCCATGAATACATCAAACCTCAGAGGAATCTGAAAACAACTGGCTTGCCCTGGATAGTCTCTGAAAAGAAAGAGAAATGCTGATAAGCAATACACCATGAATTGAAGATATGCAGTGTGGTCCAGATCATTGCATAAAATGAAGTGCAAATCCACTGAAATGCCTGTGGCAGAGAAGCAAGTGACGTTGAGCCCAAGTTAGAAAAAACAATCATCTAGAGTCAAGCCCTGTAATCCTTCTCACGGAGTTCTTCAGTTTTTCTTGGAGCACGAGTTGCGTTTTAACATAATGGCACTAAATTAGCGAGTGAAGGAAGCACTGTGCTTCCATTAGCAAATGACTTGAGTCTGATTTTGACAACATTTAATGAGGTATCAAAGTAGAATTAAATTGAAAGATGCAGCAGATTACATAGCCTCATTTGCAATTGCAAATTTCTTAAGTGCTGAAACACTGGGCATTTCTATATCAAGTTGCGGTCAAGCTTGGGATAACTGCTGAGCAAGAAGGCCAATTTTCTCAATCTCGCTTGTTACTGAGGCCTGGTCCTCAGCTTGGCAGGGAAGCAAAAATGACCCTGGCTATTCTGGAACAACTCCTTTCCAAGCACTTACATTCAGATATCCCTACATCAAAAACACAGTCCCTAGACTTGAGAAGGAGAGTCCTCCTTGGTGGTATAGAAAGTTTGACATGCCCTTGAGCAGTTCTGGATCCACTAAGAAGAGGACAATGGTGCGTATGCACACTAAGTTACTCCAATTCTATGTCATAGTGAAGAAAAGAAAGATTAATGAACCAAAAAAAAAAAAAAGAACTTGGACAGTAGCATCTCATTAAGCCAAAACGAATGTGTGCTTATACTATGTTGTAACCATACGTTCCCAGGAGGTTTAGTGAAATTGCTTATTTTTTTGTATTAACTTCACCATGGATTTATGTTGTGAAGATGTTTTGCCTCCTTATTTTAAGTCCAACCTAGGGTTTAATTATGTTAATATGTAACCAGCCTCCCTTTCCCCATACACTTCAAGCCTGCTGTCAGATGACAAGTTTATTTTTGACTGGATCCTTTAATATGCACATCTTGATTAACTCGTATTTCCTTATTAGATTTGATTGCTTTGTAATGTGATCTCTCCAACTTTTGATTTTTAATCTGTGTTGTTTCCACACTTTTCCTTTCTGGTTTTCATTAGATTGCTGAACTATATTCAGATGCGGTGAATTTTGTCAAAACTCTTTGAGTGTGTACTGTTTTTGCTAGGTGGGACAGGCGATACAGGCAAGTGTGCCAGAAAATGTGAAGAAATGAAAGAAAGCAGGTCCATAAATCAATTGGGAAAAAAATTAATCTTGGCTTCATGGCATCAATGTCTGCTTTTAACAGCTGGCTCATTCCACTCCAGAAGTACCTGCATTTCAGGGGTGGATTAATGATCCCTGCGTATAGTTTGTGCATCAGTTGTATATTGCATGTCAATAAAAGATCATCCAATTCCAAATCATTCTCATTTATGGATGGTAACTTGGAGGCATATGCTGTACAGCAGCTACATCGTTATGACTTATAGTTTGGTCATTTATTCACGTTAAAGGAAATACAACTACAGTGCCAGGCAAGCAAGATAAGCAATGAGTCTGACCCCCATGTATTGGCCTCTGACCCAGTGCAAGCTTATAAACTTGATTCCATATGAGAGATTATCCATCATTTTTGGAGCAATCTGAAAAGGCAGCAGAACATTTCCTCTGTGCAGCATTTCAGCATCTGTGCGGGGAAAGTGTAGTTGATGATAGGGGCGGATGTTGATGCTGCACTCAGGCTGCATTGATTAGCCACAGCAAACAGGCAGTGAGTGTGTTATCAGGGATATGTAAAAAGGGATCTGAACGCCTTTCAGAAGTGCAATGTGTTCTAAAGACTGGAAACAGCAGTTAAAACTGGTGCAAACAAGAATGCATCACAGACAACTGCTTGCTGTAGAATCATAGATCTAGCACTTCCATAACACTACAAGGGACATTAGCATCAGAACGCGGCACAAATAGATACCTAAGTGACACAAACAGCACAAGATGAGGATCTCCTATGTTTTAGCGGCTGTAGCTGATCAGTTAGAGCATTTGCACAGGAAGCAGAAGGCTCACTTTTCTAGGTCCCTAACCAAACTGGATTCAAACCTGTATCCCTCTGCTGTCTGGTGCAATGCTCTAGCCACCAGGTGGGTATTAACCAGAAGTTGCTCCCTGCCCCAGGGCCTATGTTCAGGTATGTGCGTATGTAGCCATATAACTGCTCAGACTACTGTGCCCTTTCAGTCTGTGTGCATACATCTGGGTTTCTACAATGCATGAGAAGTATAATCACAGTTTGTGCTTAAGTGCCAAAAATACACTTACCTGGCTGGAAAGCAGCTATTTAGATACACAAAGTGAAAAAGAAGCATTTCCACTATCTTCCTTGCATTGGAATGAAGGGCATTCTGGGGAACAGATGCAAGAAAGAAATATGTTGAAGTCTGTTCTCCTTCTGTTCATGAATCATATTAGAACAAGGCTGATTGTGTGGAATGACACTCAGGAGATTTGGCTGTGACTCTTTGTCCTACTGCATGCTTCATATAGGACAAATCATTCTACTTTGGCTCGGTTTCCATCCTGCAAAGCAGTGTTTCTCAACCTTTTTAGACTCAAGGCCCCCACCTTGAAAAATGCCAGCTCTTAGTTTTGTACTAATTTCTTGACTGTAGAAAAAATAATCAAGCAGTTCTTCCATTGTAAAAAGCCCAGGAAGACCACAACAGGCCAGGATGTCTATGACACTATGGATTCCTATCTGAAATCGCTGGGGTTGCCTTGTGAATCACATGTAGCTGATTGCACACATAACAGTGCTAATATTGTGTGAGGGCTACAGCATCTTTAAAAGAACAGCACGGCACCTCAGGATACCATGGCACGTTGCTTGAGAACCACCGCTGCAAAGCAGAAAGTGATATTTTCTTCCTTTAGCTTTGGCTTTGTGTTTTTTGTTTTTTAGGCTAAATACAGACATTCAAGAAGCCTGAGGCTGAATTGATTCAATCTTTGCAGGTTAATTGAAGATGCACAGATTGAACCAGTAAGCAAGAGAACAGACGTTCACTTTTGATTCCAGGAATGCAGCCACATGTCTGCAGTGGCCCAGGCCAGAAGCTGAGGGGCGGGGTGGGGGGGCAGAGTGACAGGACGGGACACATTAGAGCCTGCCTTCCTGCTCCGCTGGAGCAGACGGCTTGGGCCAAAGCCAACCCACCCACCCTGTGAGGGGAGCGGGATTGCAGGACAGTTACAAAGCATCCTGGGATGCAGGGACACTGTGAATTAACTTGGATTTGGAGGAGATTTGGGACAGAAGTTCAATGAACTGATTTAGACTAACTCAGTTAAGTCTGATACTACATCCATCCAGGTTTAACTTAAACCAGCTTTGGTCATTTTAAAAGCAGTTTATGTGCACTGGACTTCTGTTGTGTTACAGATTTGAACTGATTTCTGATTGTTTATACTGGCTGATGTGTAATTTCTGTATCTAGCCTTAGAGTTAAAGCTCTTTGTGTAAGGACTGTACCTTACAGGATATTTATATACCACCTAAAATCTTGATCTCAGATGAGGTCTATAGCTGCTTATCTTCTAGAAGTAATAAGCACCAAGTATCTCCTGTTCATTGTATAGTAAATAGGCAGAAATGCAATGATGTAAGGCTTGTTGCATGCTATTACAATGATGGCCTGTGTTCCCTTTAAGCTGTGCACTGGTGTAGGAGACTGATAAAATGTGGGGAAAAACATTGTTTTGCCAAAAACTTCTCTTTGGAAAAATAATAAAAATAACTAAAACTAATGTATAGACCTTTAAAATCCAAAGTGCTTTGCAAATTTTAACGAATTAACATTAAGGTAAGCACACAGAGTTTTTATGCTTCTTTAATGGATTAAGAGGGATTTCCCCCCTGTGTCTAGCAATTAACATAATGTTACAAGTGCACTTTAATTATATGTAAAATGGAATAAATATTTTTGCAATGTTTTGATTTAAACAAGTATTTAATTAAGCCTTATTAAGACATGCCATATGTTTTGCATGCGATATGCTGTCTCAAGCGCGCCTTCTTTCAAGGTTTTGAACTTTGAGGGAAATTACATTATTTGACATGGGTGGCATGGTATGTAATTGACTAAAACTAACTGACATAATAAATAATAATTATTAAAAGCACATTAACATGCTAATGAATGGTTAGTCAGTTTGATGCTTCCTAATAAGCTACTCTAGCTGAGATGGCATCTAGCACCCCTTGTCAGGTGCTGAGTGCTTGACAGAATTGGGGCTTCCATTGGTACTTAGAATATTTGCTATTCAACTTTCTGGAAAGCAGTGTTACCCTGGTTATGGTTCCAAGTTACGATGCAACATTGGGTTATTCTACACAGCTCAGACGATAAAGCAAGATGCTTTATAATATACAGATAAGATCTAAATGTGGCAGTACCAGTAATTCATAGTTCTAAGGCCAGAAGAGAAAATAGGTCATGTGCTTTGACCTTTTGTATAATTCAGGCCATAGAAATTAATCTAGCTATTCCTCTACCCAGTCTGATAACTTCTGACTAAAATATAATTTGTCTTTGTCAAAACATATCTTTTAGAAATGCATCCAAAGGCATCTAAGACAGCAAGAGGCAGACACTTACCCTATCCCCGGAATATTTTCTTCAATAGTTAATTATTTGTCTTCCTATAGATGTGTGCCTTGTTTCTTGTATGAATTTGTTTGGCTTTAGCTTTCGGATACTGATTTTTATTGGGTGGGTCTACACATTGACATGCTTTTGTAATCCTTTTTGGAAGTATTAAAGCAAGGTGCAGTAGCAGCCTGTACTGCACTGTGTGCATGGCACATGGTTAGTTTTCACCGCTACTTCGCTGTAGTGGTGCACTTAAATGAGGGAGTGCACCTCTATAGCAATGTAGCTGCCAATCACATGTAGATTTATGTGATTGCTACATCACTGTAGTGCATTGTATTGCGATGTAGTGCATCATTATGGTGATGTAGGATGACATGTAGAGGTGCCCATTGAGTTCTTCTTACCTATAGAGACCTGCCAGGGCAGAGTGTGACCATGTGGGTCCAGCAGCCTAGCGAGGAGCTGGGTAATAGTGCAGGACCAGATGGATCCAAAGGCCTAGGTAATGAAGCCCAGTGAGGGGCCTGAAACATGTAGTGAGGCCCAGTGATTGTAGTGGGACCAGAGGGATCCAGCCGCCCAACAACAGGCTGGGATTACAGTGCAGAAGCAGATGGGTCTGAGGGCCTGGAGAGCCACTAGGAAAGTGGACAACTGAGCTGACAACCCAGAGAGGGGCTAGGAGGGAGACTTACAGTCCTGGTAGCAGGAATTAGTTGTATTGGATCAAATGGTCTGAAGCCCAGAGAGGAGCTGTACAAAGGGACCAAGAGGTCTGAAGACCCACAGTGGGACTGAGAGAGGCCATAGAGTCAGATGGCCTAGTGAGGGGCTGTATCAGCAGTTGGGAGAACAGCTATAAGGTTGCCATCTGTGAGGCATGGGGCATGGTGTAGGGGAGGTATGGAGTCATGCAACTGGCCCACAAAGCCAGCACCACAATCCGGGATGTCATTATAATAAGATCAGGGCAACACCCCACATTCTGTATCTTATGTAACATCAGGGTGTGGTGGGCAAGAGCTGGACAGACTGTCCATAAAGTAGGGTATTTCAAAAAAAATGTTTGTTGGTATCCTGTGACACTGTTACCTCTCAGCTCCATGTTCTTGGGGAACCCTGACACAGGACGCAAACTGTCTGACTCACAAAGAATCCCCCCCCCCCCCCCGCCCCACCTAAACAGAAACTGATTAAGATGCAGTGAGAGACACACCTAAAACCCTCCAGAAAAGGGTGACAAAAGTGAAACAACTGCCCTAGGTCTCATTTGCATCTGAGATGGAACCAGATGACCATTCATTTACATGAGAGATGGAGAACAGAAAGCCTGAAGCAGAGACTTCAGTGAATTCTGGGATCAGCGAAACAGGGGAGCACTGCATGATGGGGAATCTGTGCTCCAAATGCTAATCAACCCTCACACCCAGCTCAGCATTTATCAGACCAGTTCTAATATGGATTTACAAAGGTCTTTTCCTCCCCCCCATCACACACACACACCTCTAAGCAAAAGTAAGTTTATTAGACATCTCGGACCGTACATTCCCCGGTCCCACTATGGGAGGCCGATGTCAACTTAATTGGCTACAACTCGGTTGCCGGGTTAGGGAATGCTGAGGCAATAGATGGAGTCAGAGGGCGTATGGGCAACATTTGAACAATGGTACAGGGTTCATCACAGCGTCCAGCCCGTTGGAGCCCTGTCCACAAGTGTTGTCATACTTTTCCCGAGACGACTGGTGGAAGTCCTCTCCACAACAGGTTATGAACACTCCAATAATTGCCTTAAGTTTGTTAAAAGACTATAGTAAGATCTGGAAAAGTCATGCTAAGCTGAGGCTTGTTCACAGCAGGTAAAAATCCCAAACCCTGATGCTGCAAACTATCTATTGTTTCTGAAGACACCAGGCAATGTCTCATCAAGTATATCTGCTATCCATAGGAATGTCAAGCTGGCTCCCAGGTAGGTGTTTCCTGAGTATCAGTCAGTTTCCTGAGAAGTTCCAACCAGATAACCCCTTGTCAATAGAGAAGACAATTTGAGTTACACTATTGAGAATGCTTGAAAGAAGCTGAACTGAGGGTATAAAAATCTGTGAAAGAAGCAGCAGTGTGTGTGCTGACACCACTCGCTTTCTTCTGGAGAGGCTGCAGGAGGAAGATCATCTCCCTTCAAGGATCGTGCTGAGAACTTTGACCTGCCAGCTTTGTACCCGAGTGCCTTGGACTGGTGAGATCCCTGCTCTCCCTCTCTTCTCTTCTCTCTTTAAGCACAGATTTCTGAACTTGAACTGTATTAGTTAAGCTTGAGCTAAGTTTCCCTAAATACTTAGTGAAACCAGGGTATACCGTGACTATTTGTATTTGTTTTTCCTTTGCATGTCTATCACTACTAGTGTCATTATATATTTCATCTATTTAGCAATAAATCACTTTTATAGTCAAACTGGTGGTAATTGGGTATATTTTACCGTCTTTACTTCTCTTTCTCCCACTTGCTCTGCAGCAACGCCCCTCTTACCTAAGCTAAAGATCCCTGTGAAGCCCAGAAATACTGTGAGGTCTGCTCATCAAGAGGCTAAAGATTGGGATGTGTTTAGTTTGAAACACATAAGGGGATCAGCTTGTACAGGCTGATTGACCCAGTTTGGCTCAGACGTGCCCTAATGAACTGAATGCTGGCCCATGAGGGTGTCATCTGGACACCCAGCCAGATTCAGAGGTATTCTGTTTAATTGTGTGCTTGTGTCAGACTGTGGTTATTGTTGCTCTGATGAACTGATTCTTGGCATATGAGGGTGTCAGCCTGTCCATCCTGATCAACCCGGCCAGGTCAGGCGTGTCACGTTAATCTGTGTGTGTTTGTGTGTATGACTGATTTGGGGACTGGAGGAACCCAGCCCCACTGAACTGAGTCCTGCAAGGTAGCTCCATTGGGGGGTGAGGGCTTTCAGGGGGAGAGATACAGCTCCGTATAGAAACACAAGTAATACAAGCATCACATTAATAGAATTACCAAGACCCTAGCCCTTATAGCACACCCCAAAGTAGCGGGCAAATCTGGTAACAACACTACTAATAAAAGGTATAAAAATCTACCAGTGTAAAAGTGAACCCTCATTCAGATTTCATTTGTCTGCTTTTATTCAGGGTAGTCATTTGCTACATGCAAATTAAGCAGGTTACAACCTATTCCTCTGCGTTGCAGTAGTGAGGAACTGTAATGGGGTACCTGTTATCTCTGTCCATTTCAGATCCTAGTGGAACTTACATTAGCATACAAGGCCGGTAAGTACATTAAGATATCCAAAAATCTGTCCATATTCAATGTGCACTCGCAGAACATCTTTTAGCAGGACCAAGTGTGCTGCCATAAAACACAAGGATTCAAACAGCTATCGCCCACATAGGAATAGCTATTCTGGTATAAGCACTCGTACCAATATTACTATATCCACACTGATGGTTGTGTACCAGATTAACTATACCAATACAGCCAAGTACACGTTCTGTATGCAAACAATGCCTTTCATTACCTAAAGGTGGATTTCAGTTGCTGCCTTTAAAAAACTTTGAAGACCTTGTTCTACAGCTTTCCAGATCTCATTGCTTGGAGCTGAAAGGCTGAAATAGGTGCTGTACTTGGAGACCACTTCAATGTCAACACGCGAATGAAGTTTCTTTAGGAAAAATGGCCTTCCCTGGAGACAACCAGAACAAAAAAACCTCTTGGTTGCCTATACTTTGTCTGTACCAGCCTCAAAGGTACTCATCAAAGTAGCTGCTAACATACATGACTTTCTAGCTGTAGTATTGAGTGGCACTAAGCTTATTTTGGAATCAATTGGAACGTCTCCAGTTAATGTACATTTTTATTGACTAACAGTGTAAGTTTCTTAAAGTTTCTGTAGCTGGGTAGAAGGTAAGTTACTGCTGCCTTGGGACCCTTTCCTGTGCTACTGATTTTCAGTTACTGTATGCAGAGGGGAAATGTGAGTTAATAAGCACTAATGAAACACTGAAGCACACTTTAGATTGAGCAAAAGGCTGATCTGATGGTGGGGGGGTTGAAAGGAAAATAAGTACCTGTTATCGTGTGTAAATAGGCAGTAAATTACACAGAACCCTGCTAAAGGACTCACTGCCTAGGGTGCTAGACCTAATGCAAGAACTAATGAATTACTGAACCTTCGGGTATTCACATTATCCTACGCTCTCCATTCTCTTCCTTCACCTCTGGCCTTGGGACTGAAAGTTAATGTAGCATCTGCCCTATGGAAGTTACAGAAGATGGCTTAATTGTCCTTCACCCCTGCAAACTGCCTGGGTCACTGATCTGCACTTATACAGAATCTAGCATGCAGAGGTCTTGGCAAGGGTTTCAAAGCATTGCCCTACAAAATGTACTATTTTCCTTCCATCACATAAAGTGTTGTGAGAAAAACAAATGTGAATAGGGGCAGAAGTTAGATTAAGGCATCTTTGAGTTTATTAGGTTATTGTTTTCCTCATTATTTTTAGAGGTTCCAACCAGTGCATCTTTGGGAAGGATTAGGGCCTTATATTACATTTGCAGTTGACCATTCTCATCAAGGGCAAAGGTCTACAATAAAGCACCTCTTGCCCTGTTTCTGTAACAACCATATATGGTCATCTAGCATATACATCATAAACAGTAACGACTGAGACTTTCTACATCTTTTTCTCTCTTACTCCCTACAACTTTACCTGGTAATAAAGCATGGGAACACCTCTCTCCTACTTAAAGCATACAATTCTTGCAGAATTCAGAGGAAGTAGTACCTGTAGCAGTAATAATGCTGGCACTTCTTTGCCCTCTATGATCAGCTTTATCTACTTCTCTTGATGACATTGAGCCTTTTAATTCCCACATCTCTTTTCATTCCAAATTGCAGCAGCACTCTGGTTTCCCTTCAGCCTCTTAGTAAGGATGCTCTGCTCATACAATGGCCTGTTACTCAACTTCTTGAAGCCAAGGTCCCCAAAGATTGAGCCACAAAAATATCAGGTATTAGTGGATGGGAGATAGTACCACTTATACTTGCTTACTACCTACTATTCCCATTCCTCCTATCCCTACTATTGTATCCCTACTATCACCCTACTCACACCACTAAGAAACTTCTGTTGGCTAAATGAAGGGCCATGGTAAAAGTAACGTTGGTTCCATATGTCAGAAGAAATGTTGAAACCTGAACTCCCCTTTGTTTATTGTCATCCCTTGCTCTGTTTTGTTTGACTGTATTTTTTTTACCGGCTGAGAAACTTGTCCCTTCATTTCTTTTATACAATGTCATTAATATATATGACACAGCAAATGAACTGCAACAAACTATACTGCGTAATACTCTTACCAGCAGTGTTAGAGTTGAAGGATGGGGGGGGGGGTCACACTTATCGGATATATAGGGTGGGATTGCACTCATACTGACCAAGCTATACCTGATCTACAGATAGGCAAAAAACCTTCCATCCCCAGGGCTGTTTGCATGGGATGTAGATACATGGGAAGAGACTTACATGGCTATTTATGGACCTTGACCATTGCAGTGAAAAGGCATAATGAAAATGATGGATCTGCTTTTCCAGGGATATGAATAAAGAGGTTGATTAAAATTGTTTCCAGATTTTTATTTCTATAGAAAGAAATGAACAAGCTTCACTTTTAATGATGAGGCATTTTTGTAACCAGCATGGTACAGCATTGCAAAGCATTCAGAGGTTATATTAATAATATATGTGCAGACCAGCAGTCAGATACTGCTATAAAATGAAATAGCCTGTAATTAAACATGTGGATTTCTTGCTTGTTACTGTATCAATATTTTCCCGTTTTATCATTCTAATTAAGAAATGAAATTAACCTGTATACTCCTCTTCCTGCTGCTGGCTGCAATGTGAGGGATTAGTAAAGTTAATTATTGTACATGTGGACAGCTGAGAAGTTAATTGAAGTTATGGGCTTGGGTTCTTGAATGTGGTGCTGGTTTGTGATTGAATCCAGTTTCAACGGAGAGGGAGGAATGACAGTTCTGATTCTTCTGAGTGCTTTAAAAGATATGTGCATGTGTTTGTAAATTCAATTCAGATTACCCTGTGCTGCTTTTCCATGAGACTTTTCTCTTTGCCTTTACACATAAATGTCTTCATACCATAGTCATGTCAAGTCAGGCCCACAGTGGGGGAATATGCCAAACTCATTTTTGGGAGGGACCCCCAGAGCCCTGAGTTTCTCCCCACTGTTCTACCACTTGCCCCAAGAAACATACCAAGGTTGGTCTAGTTTAACTCATGTGGAGGCTATGTACCAGATTATAATGGACCCCACCGGTGCAATAAGGGAAGCTCTGCTAGCCCTAGGTGGTCACCTCTTTTGGTTATTAAAGAAGAAATGGCAGGACCTCTTTCCATAGAAGGGCCTGGCCTAGAATATCACTTGCCAAGAAATCGTTCTTTTCACAAGCAATGAGTAAGGAGTCAAAACAGCAAAAAGGATTTATTATGTAAGAGAAAATAATTATACAAGCAAAACTGACCATAGGTTTGAGACAGAAAGGAAAAAAAGAGAAAGTTTCTTACCCTTTCATCTGGCTCCACTTTAGCCATCCTGAGAGTCCTGCTAGGGTTTTTAGAAATCAGCCTTCCTACTGGTTCTACCAGACCTGGTAACTGGGAACCCTGGGGTCATCCAAAGATCTTGATTCTCTCTTATCCAGATTGTTAAAAGCCTCTAAGGCCACCCAAACATTATTTTAATTGCTCATACATCCCCAGAATCCTCTAGAAATTTCTGGTCACCCTGGGGTATCTGGAAGTCCCCTGGTTGAAGGACAGTTTTTCTCAAATGACTTTTCTATAGAGGAGTTATTTCCCCCATTAGAGGCAGACAATGTTCTGGGGGTGTGCTAAATACTTCACTTAATTGTCTTCCAGTTAAATCATGAAATTACAAAAGAATTTATATCAGATATTATAATACAGCTACAAAAGTGAGAAAACTGAACCTGGTTTCACCGTGGCTACAAATAGAGACTTAACAGCACAGGAGTAAATCTAATTTGGGAGAATATCCATGCATGGCACCCAGCGAGCCCCAAAGGTAACTTGGTTTTGGGGTGAATCTGTGAGAGGGGGAAAAAGAATTGATTTTTTTTTTTTAAGCCAGCCAAGTTGTAGCCCATGTTTCATGGATCAGACTGCGCTGCACACTGCAGCTCATGAATACAAGTGTCTCATTTCCCATTAGCAGCAAGAAATATTCTGCTTGGTAAGAGGTTTGAGGATGATATCGAATACAGTGCATGGGTTTTCAAACAAAGTTGGCTTGGTGCAGATGGCGTTTGCGTTTTGACAAAATAATGATTGACTGCAGCTAACTAGTTTGTGATGGTTCTGACTTTAACAAGGAATAAATGCAGTGCTGAACACCAAATGGTACAGCATAGGCTGGAACACAGAGCTTAATGAAGGTGGACACATACGCACAAACGTAGAGCTCTTTACGATACTCATAGTAAATTAAAGTGGTTTTCAGGTGGGGTCAGGTAAAGTAAGTTCTTTTCTTTTTCTTTTTAATATTGATTTCATTACATAACTTCACAAATACAACCAAGTGTGTCAATGAAACATGGAGTTTAGGTCTGAACTACACCTTAATGATGCCTGTATAAATCAATAATAATTCCATTTCAAGGATAATCTTTCATTGAGGACTAAATTCTTTCCTCTCTTCACTATCCAACATCCTCAGCCAAGGTAAATCCATTGATCTGAGTGAGAAGTGGACTGATTACCTCCGACGAGGTATTATGTGGAGTGGAGAAAGGCCCACAAGTGATTGGTTGCATTACCTTAATCATGAGCAGTTTTCCTGTCAGTCCCATGCCTGAATATAGCCTAGATCACCCTGAGTTCATTCTTGCTAGATTACCTGACCAATAGGCAGCTTTCTTTTCCTGTGCCTTAACTCTCTCTCTTTCTTCTGCGCCCCATAAATAAAGAATGGTATTCAGAATTACAACTCAGAGGACTGGAGACCCGATTGAAAGTTTGTCCTCCCCCTCTGCCTTCTTGTCCCCGGGGAACCAAACATCCATGCACATCTGGATGCAGCCTTGGAGTGAATTGGGGATTTGCAATGGTAGAACCAGAGGAAATGGGGAGAAGAGACAACTAGCAGCAATGCATCTTGTGCTAACACTAGTTGTCCCCCAAGGAATGCCCATGCCACGCACGTGCTAGTCTGGATCAAAAAAAACCTTCCACGCTGCTCCCTTGCAGCACGGAGAACAACAGAACATACTGCATGGCCACACTTCTCTGGACATGGCCCAACGGGTTCACAAACCGGTCCTGGGCACACAGTGTGCAAATCAGTCACTTCTGTGCAATGAGTATTTGTGACCTATTTCATTCTAAAGCATGTTTGCTTTTGTAAGAACTGCTGTACTTGTTTATCATGATGAAAGGGGCCAATAATTTGCAAGGCTAGTTTGCTTAAAGGTAGTTTATGCTTTTAATGAGCCCTGTTCCCTTTATCTTTTAGAGATTATTTATTTTCCTTCTAATTACAAGATGATTTTTGATCATTTACACTTTTCATGTGCACGGTGCAAACTTCCAATGCAAGGCAAAAGGAGACCTTTAGGAAACAGGACGGCATCTTGATTATAAGAGTTTTGCCATGAGAAAAATGCAATGGATCATAGCAAAGGAAGAAAACACCAGCCTCAAGATATGCTCCTATTCCTAAGCTGTGCGGCTGGCCCACCACAACCTTCAATAATGTATGTACATTAAATGTGAAACCCGTGTGTATATATACTATACACCCTATTTGTAGGTTTTCTCCCTGCATTCTCACTTCTTTTTACCTGCACACAAGCCTCTGTGGCAGGGCACTGTTGGTGCCTGCCACTGGCAGCCATTTTACATCCAAGGCTGCCAATAGAAACAGGGTAGTTCACTGCTTGCAAGCCAGGCAGTAACATTGCCTGGCTACTAGGCTGAATGCAGCATCCTGGAGGTAAGGGCAAGAGCTGTAGGGGATGGTTTGGAGGCTCCTGGTCCTGGGCATGACCTAAAACTGCACCCTGCTGGGAGTGGGTGGCCTGGTAGGGCTCTCAGTGGTGCAGGAGCCCCCAGGAAATGCCAGGTCAGGCATTCACCCCCAGGTTAATTCACCCTGGTGAAAGGTGAGTAGGGGTGTCTTAACCTCAGCCCTCACCTTTGGCTGGGCCATATTCCAACAGAGCAGGGGAGGCCAGGTAAGCTTCTGGAGGTTCCTGAGCCTGCAGCAGCAGTGACCCCACAGGGCCAGGCATGCTTCCAGAAGCACCTGAGTCAGGAATGGGGGACCCTGATCCCTGAGTGCAGGCAGGAGGTGAAAACTCAGCTGAGGCACTCGACTGGTCAGTACTGGGGCCAGGACCGGAAGGGTCAAAAGGGCCAGGGGCCCACCGCAAGGGACACCCATGAAAAGCAAAGAAGATTGGGGTCCCAACTGGCTTGAAATGGGGCCAGGGCTTATGGAAGCCAAAGGTCCCATGTCTGGGGGCCATAGCTAATGGGCAAAGGGGATGGTTGAGCCAACTGCCTGAGATGCCATCGGTGAGGCTTGAGCCACAGTGTACGGGTGGAATGGAGCCATGGATGGCTCCCTGCCCCCCAATATCAGGGTGTAAAATGGGCAGCCGCCCACCTTAATTAACGACCTAATTAATTAGCAGCGAGGCATGGCAGGCAAGACAGGTGGACAGTGTGCCCAGAGGCAGGTGGGGAAACTAGCCCTGTGGCTAGTCAGGGATGTCCACTTTGCTGCAGCCTCCCACATTCAAAATCCCTCCATATGCCCAGACATGCAAGAGCATGCCGTTTGTGGCAAACCTCACACAACAAATGTTGACATGTGCCCCGCACTGCAAATGTGCAGTATGGGGCCAACATTCGCTATGAGGATTTCCAGGAAGAAAAAAGCAGCACAACACACACACCGCATGCCTGCACCAGCACACACAGAGGCCAGGGTGTCTAAAGCAATACTCTGGCTTCCTGCCATGCCTTCATGGTGCCCAACCTGTGCTTCTGCCACTCGGGACAGACTGCTGGAACCAGCACCAGTGCTGGCCCTAGCCTCCAGTTCTCCATGCCTGACAAGCCAGGAAGAACTGGGCAAGGGCAATTTGCCTGTTGTTTGTCCTGCAACAAAGTGCACATGCAGGGGGTTGCACTGCAGCAATTTGTGCCCCTCTAAGTGCACACCCCTTCGTGTGTGAATGTGGCCTGCGTGTTTGGATGTAGGTGGCCATGAAATGCTGGGGTACCCAGTGTATATGGGGCCTTGTGGACCTCTTGCTAAACTAATCCTGTACAGTCTAGCTGCAACAGATCTTGAAATATCAATTGTCTGAAGTAATCGCTGTACTACGAAACCCCAGCATTTTTCATACTTATTCAAGTGAAGAATTTGGTGTTTGCTGAGAGCCACGATGGCAGGGCAGTAATACTGATGATGAATTGGAGGAATCAGTCTAACACCACATAGCAAGTGGTTAATCCCCTTCTACAGACAGCACTATGCAGTGTCATTCTGGGAGCTATATAAGGCTTGATTCTCCAAGCCTTGTCTTGTGTATTACTGGCCAACAAAATAAATAAGTTCCCTTTGATGGATCATCTTTTCAGGTATAACCTCTCCTCTCAGAAGCTCACCCTTGTTGTGTTTCATGCATTAAATAAACTTACCTAGGCAGCAGATTACCCAGAACTATTTAGATAGCAGAAATAGTTTCCATAACATAGATTGGTTGTGTGCTTCTGTCTCACGCAATTTGAGAAGCTGTAGCAGTTAGTGCCAATGGAATTACTAACATGCCCTTAATTTTAATTATTATTCACATGCTAATTTAAATGTAAACCATTTACCACCATATTCTGTTATGCCACAGACGTGCTGCTCCTCATCATTAATGAGAATGACAGGCGTATAAATATGGGAGGACATATCTTTGTATCTTAAGTGTATTTTTATGCCCCGAACCTGCAATTACTGTAGATGATGTTCTTCTATATCACAAATGTAGAGGAAAAAGCTGCATTTGTTTTTGTCCGTTTAATACAGCTAAGAGCTGTGATTTCATTATCTGATTACACTAAATAACGATGAGTGGCTTTTTCAGAATGCATACAGTATATCTTTTTTTTTCTTCAGCAAATTATATGAAAACACAATCAATGTGGTTTTATTTTAAAAGTGCCTGAGAATATTTATTCTTGGAGGAGAGAAAATGAAAGGGAGATACTGCCTGATTTAGGTTATCTAATGTTAAAATGAAGAGCTGTGTGAATCAGAAAGCCTGAACTTGCTACTGGCTAATTACTATGCCTTGCAGAGAAGTTGCACAAAGAGAGAGCTGTTTTCAAAAGACAGTGCCATAGATTTCTGATAGTGTGTCTGCAGAAGTGCCACTGCATCACTCACTCAACAGGCTGAATTGATTTTTGCAACAAACTTTTACATTTAAAAGAGGAAGGAAGGAAAAAGAAAAGTCCCTAAGCTTGTTAATGTACAAGAAAACAAGGTAGAAAACAAATTCTTTTGACAGATTGTAGAAGGGAGTTACCATATTAGTGACAGTAGAGACTCGTCTGATCTACCCAGCCATCATAGGATAAAGTGATTATATTCTTATTGCGTTGCAGGATCTCGTGCTTTCAGCCTCCGCTTTTTCCCTTCCTGTGTGGTTAGGGACGGACACAAATAGGACACGGGATAATCACATGCCCAAATCTTCTCCCGCTCCACTGAGAAGGTCACGATCAGACCTCCCTGTGGATTGCATGCGAGTCAATGCAAACAGTTCTGAGCATCGGCGCCGTTCCTCCAGGGAGAATTTAATTGAATCGTTTTGTTGTACACAACTCGGTGGCGGTAAGCAGAGACCTGAGTGCATAGGAATGCTAAGGTATTGATGCACACATTCCCTTTGTTGACAGCAAAGTTGCTAAGGCAACTGCATCAATCCAAATCCGTTCAGATGCCGTTTAGGTGCCAATCTTATTAATTCATTCTGTTAGGTTTGACCTGTCTATTTGCAAGGGCACTGTAAGACCTAAATCACCAATGATATAAAGAATCCGGGTCCAGATCCTCAGCTACAATGAACTGACATAGCTCAACGGGAGTTGATTTAGCTACTCAGAATTACACCATGCAAGAGTGTGACCCTAAGCTTGTTCTCTATAGGCTATTGATGTGCTGTCACCAATATTATTAGGTGAGAAATCCAAAGAATTGTGCACCTCAAACGTATTATTTAGGTGTCATGGCTGAGATTCACCAAGATGCTTTAGATGCATCAAACTGAAGCTGTGACATTCCTAAAGCTCACGTGCCTGGCTCTAGCAGGGTAACTCCAATTATTTCCTAGTTATAGGAAATAGCTAGGAAAAGAGTTTGATGCCTAACACAGGGGGAAAAAAAGGTGCCTAATACTTATTTCCTAGCTATAGGAAATGATGAGGCCAGGGGTTATTTAAAACTCTCATTGGACCTTATGTTTAGGAAGCAGGCTCCCTAGCCACTTTTAGGATTAACACCTACCTGGCAAAGATTTTTTCTTTCTAAAATGCAACTGCTGACAGTCAGGTCCCTGTTTTTTCATAATAGCCAGGTGGTTAAAGCATTAACTGAAGAAATGGGAGACCTGAGATCAGGAGTGGGGACAAACATAGCCACCCCTGCAGCAGCAAGTGATCATGTCACCACAGCTGGCACTGCCCTGTGCATCCAGGCTGCCCGTACCTCTTGCCT
Source organism: Crocodylus siamensis (assembly GCF_052110815.1). Lineage (NCBI taxonomy): Eukaryota > Metazoa > Chordata > Crocodylia > Crocodylidae > Crocodylus > Crocodylus siamensis. Next base: position 1,177,222 of record NC_143396.1, on the reverse strand, counting down.
GGGATATAGGCTTTCCTGAGCCTGAGGGGATTTGACCCCACACCAACTCCTGCCCAGGACAGTGCCATAGATGGTATGCTACAGAAGGCTCAGAAAATGAGCCCTTCCCCTCTCCTGCAGAAGCAGGCCCTTGTGCAGCCAAGACTGCCAGAAGCATGGACTCAGAAGGAAAACAAGCCGGCAAAAGCATAGTTTTGTATCCTAGTAGTTAGAGCACTCCACTGAGAGAGAAGAGTCCAAGTTTCTGCGCTCTGTTTCCTGGACAGGTTGTGCATTTTATATTAGCTGGTCGCTGGATGAAGCTAAATACACAAATAATCCAGCAAGCAGGGATCAGCACACTGGTTGTGTACACATCCCACCTGGGATCTCTCTCTGAATCGACTCAGAATCCAGGAATAAAACTGTACCTAAATCAGTTGCGTGATGGCTTTGCTTCTTGTTGCTGCTGCTGCTGCTTCTTTTTTTTTTTTTTTTCATTTCCTGTGGTGTAACTGTGAAGCTGTAGGTACTATTGGTACAAAGGCACTCAGGACTCAGTCACACCACTTTACATTTGCACTTCAGAGCTCCGAATCTGTTAAGCTGAAAACATTTGTAATCCTATTAGGTATTTCCTCGACACGTTTTTTAATTGCCTCTAGTTCGAATAAATTAATGATGGCCAAGCCATCATACTTCTTAACAACATTAAGTGCCTTGTGGTTGAGGCGTATCAAAAGAAGACCACACAGGACCGGACACAAGGCTGATGATTTTGACTGAAGAAAATTAATATACTGTATAAAGTCCTGATGTATTGATGTTCGTTCCAAAGCCCCATTAACTTAAAAGGAAACAACGATGGGTTGAGAATGAATTATGTTTTCAGGGTTAATCTCCCTGGGTTAATGGTGCACATTATTTGCTTTCTCATTAAAACAACATTCTCAAATATTTTGCCTGTAAGTGATAATGCATTTAAAAAATGCATGCACTGGGGCTTGACCGCAATGTCAGCTACCTGGGGAGTGGCTTTGGATATTCTGGTGTGATGCAGACATAGCTCTAGGCCCACCCACTCCAGTGCTCCCCTTTGAAGGGGGCACTACAACTGTAACCGCTATGCAGGTTACAAAAACCTCAGGAAATAAGGTGTCTGTCACAATTAAACCTTTAAACCAGTGGTCCCAAGCCCTCATTAGCCCCAGCAAAATCAAGTGAAGAACACACTGGGCATGTTCATGTGAGCATGCATGTGCAGTATGTGGTGCTGCATACCCATCTGCAGTGCCACACACCTCACATACCACACATGCAGGTGTTTCCCATGCTGCTAATTTGCAGCATGGGGGCTTTTTTGACACTGGGAGATCCCGTGCACAACCCAAAACCAGAGCCTGGCCTGCTGGAGCCATACTCCAGCTGCTGGCCAGGCTCCCTGCTGCTGGATCACCACTGGAGCAGCCCCAGGAGGCCCCCCTGATCCCAGGTAAAGCTGCTGGGGCCCTGGCTCTAGTTTCTCCTACCCCACTCAGGGCAACTTGCTGCATGCCAAAGCATGCATGCATGGGCATTCCCCGGGGGCAGGTAGCAGTGGCACGTATTGTGCCGCTACTAGTTGTCCCCATGGAAATGCGTGTGCACGCTTGTCTGGATGTGCCCACTGAGGGCAACATCGTGCTTTACTCTTCCTGTCCACTTCAGTTTTAATTTCCTGCAGCTACAAGCAACGTCTGAAGTTCTGGCAGAAAACACGTTACCTAGGAGCTGTGGCTTGAGACCACGGCTTTCAAGTAAAAGCTGACAGGCTAGGGCTGCTATTCTTTTTCTTTGGGGAGAACGTAAGTGAGAGGCTGAATCAGACTCTGGTTTAAAATAAAACAAAACAAAAACCACACACACCACCATTTCAAAATGTGAAGTTTTGACTGCTTCTCATATGACATACACTGGGGCACGACAAATACTGGCAACTACTGAAAGAGAGGAGAATGCAGTGTAATTGCTGTTCTGACTAAAGAGTGAAGGATACCGACTTCCCCTCCTGTTTGGAAGAGTGCTTAGCAGCATGCGCAGTGCGTATGGTTCAATAGGTGGTACACTAGATTAAACCTGATGCCTTCTACATTTATCAAAGTTAAGTGGAAGGTCAAAATCATTAATGATCTTTTTCCTCCAGCACAAAAGATAGATTACCGAAAGTAGAAACTCAACAGAACAACAACACAGAAAGCTGGTGTTGAAAGGACTGCACTGTGTCCAAGGTCCTGGAGAGGAAGGGAAATGAAAGAACCTGAAGGAGTTCAGTTTCTCTCGTGTTGAAACACGTAGATAGAAAAGGACTGAGCCAGATTCTCTTCCGCTTATTAGCCACCAAAATGGACTTAAATGTCCAAATGAGTTTCTATTCCACATTGCTGGACTCCCTGAAAGACAGCTGGTGTGAAAGGTGGATGGGTCTTCCTTCTGCCTGCTGCTTTTTGGTTGTTTAATTTTAAGGGCCTGTTGGTGGCTCGTTACAGAAGCAGTTGTATTAGTGATTTTTCAGGGATTTGAACTGGGTGGGATAGACTCACACTTGGACACCTAATTCCACTTAAATGCCTTCTCAGTGAAATGGAATCTGTCCCCCGGGCGTTCACCCCAACTGTGTGTTTAATTTGGTTTCCCCAACAAATAGCTTATACATATTTATGTGTTTTCTGTACGTTTTAATTCATTGGAAGAGTTTCCATCATGAGAAAATTCTGGGTGAATGAGCTGAAATAAGCAACATTCAAATAAAGCAGGTCCTCCTTGTCTCCCCAAAATAGCAGGGAAGGTTGGTCAGATTTTAGTGTCGCTGACTAGGGGAGCCCATTGAAAACCTGTCCCTGTTGGAGGATGAAAAGAAGGCATAATGGAAGTTTCCTGCCTTCTCTTCCCACAAAACAGACCCAAACCAAGAGAGGATCATGCCCCCTTTTCTTCTTAGCTCACACCATTCTCCAAATGAACAGTTTCAAATTGCTATGTGTTCACTATCGCCACCTGCCATATGGCGATATCTGAGAGATTGCAAAAATGGCCTAAACCAGCAGCAGGTAAAGTCAATGGAACGACGCCCACTGCGTATGGATCACTCCTTCCTTGCCTATTATTAGGAGAAGACTGATGTATGGCAAAGCTGGGTGATTATTTTTCTTTTCTTCCCTTTTTTCTCTTCTTGACAAATCACTTTTTTATTGACAAATGCCGTCTCAGGATCCTGACACTGTTCACAGTTTTGGATGGATTTCACGCGCACGGTTTTGAGTGACGCAAAAGGGGGAAAGAAATGTCAATCTCATTCAAGCACATATTCCTCCCCAGTTGTACAGCCCTAATGGACAGCCTCTCAGGTACTCCTTTCTCATCCCCATTGACAAAGGCAGACTTTTTAATAGTGCCTGGAGAGCACCACACGATATTTCTGACCATGGCATGCACAGTAGAACTGAATTCTCCTCTTTTGTTCCTCTACTTTTGTCCCCAACTAGTCTTAGAAAACAGGAGGAAAAAGAAAGTACCCCAAATTTTAGAGTATGATTTTCAGAAGTACCTAGCGTGTCCCCAGCTCACTGAAGTCCCCGATCAAATTTCCAATTAAGTCTCTGGAAGGAGAACACTGCTAATTCTGACTATGTAGGAAGGCACCGTTCTTGAATACATCAATGCTGCACGCTGTCTTTTCCCCTATGCTCCTTTTGCAGCACAGCGGTTCCCGTTCTTTTTTCTTCCTTTTAGCATTCTGTCATTCATCCTAATAAGTCATCTGGAAGCCTCGATATAATAGTTCCTGATCAGAAAGCTCTGGAGAATAATAAGCATTCCACCAGTGGTTAAAAAAAAAATCAGCAAAGTAGCACACCAGAGGAAAATACTGTATATTTTGCTAACAGCACACACTGATTTTTAAACAAAGGTTCATTCAATGTCAAAACAAAAGCTCCTAGCTTGCCTTTGTTAGATGGTGTTTTTGTTTGCTTGCTTGTTTGTTCATTTGGGGGGAGGGGGTTTAAAGCTGCAATGTGTCTGAATAGTTTTATTTTACTTAATAAAATGTGCTTTGTGTTTTTGCAATGCAATCTGTTTCTAAGCTGGGTATGGATAAAAAAAAAATGCCCATAGGAATTGTTTTACCTTTAATTTATCTTTTTTTTTTTCCCTGAAGTTTTTGAAGCCTATTAGAAAGAGAGTGCAATAATGTATTTTTATCCATAGATATAAAAAAAGAGAAGGAAGCTTGTACAATTTTAGGACCATGGGAAGTATAATTATATTCCATCATGTTTTGTAGCATTGCAAAATGGTGATGGTGATCTGGGTAGAAATAGAAAATAATGTATATGTCTGTGAAGATAGGATCATTTTCCTTTGACCTTTAAAGCAGATGGATATTCATTGGACTGCAGTTATTAACTAAAAAGCTTCTGTACGCCATAACGTTTTGTAGAGTCCCCAGTGTGTACTGTAGCAGTAAGGGCACATATTATATAGCAATACAAGATTTTGCACAGGAAATGGAAATGTAGGAGCAGCCGTGCTAGCTGGTATTCTCTGGCTGCTTGTTTTCTAGAAGCGCCTAAAGGCTCCATCTGAGGTCAGAGCTAGTCACTGCACGAGCGCATACTCTCAGACTGTCCCTGCCTCAAAGTTTACATGTGGAGAAGGCAGAGAGAATATGGGGGGAGGGGGGCAGACAGAGCCATAAATACATGGACAGAGGTGACACACTTGACCTTGGTTACAAAAGTGGTCATTGATATAGCCAAGACCATAACTCTGGTCTCCTGCAGTTCAGTTCAATGCTCCATCCGCTAGACCAGTGGGGGCCAAATTTTTTGGCAGGAGTGCCGCAAACTGGCCCGGCACCCTTCCTAAGTCTTACTCTGACCCCTTTCCAATACACTATCTGCTGCTCTGCTTTCTGTTTCTTTCCCTGCGCTCCCTGCCAGTTTGTGGCCTTGCTATCTGCTGTGCTGAATGCCCTCTCCTTGGTCTGCCACATGCCAGTCACAGGCTGTCCATGTTACTTGTGGCATTTGTGACAGCTTGGCCACCTCTGCCTGCCCTAGGCTGTGCTGTCTTCCCCACGGTTCACCGGTTGTAGCATTTCACATTTAGAATGGGATCACCTCCTCAATTTAAATTAGTCTGTAATTGGATCTTCGCAAGTAGGGACCTACTGAATTTGTGATTTTATGCGTTTTGCAGATTCCACAAAATCTAGCATTGCCTGCAAAATCTGCAGGGAAAAAAAAAAGTCAAAAAAGTTACTGAGCACTGCAGCAGCTCACCAGGGCGGGAAGGGAGGAGTGGGGGCACTGCTCACTCAAAGGGCTGCCTAATAGACCAGCTCCAGGTAATATCCAGTCCATGGATTGGTTGTTAGAGGACTTTGCCAGGATGGAGGTTCAAATTATATTGATGAGAGGAGCGCAGACCTAGGTCCCTGGACAAGGGCACTAACCACTAGGAAGAAGGATGAGAAGATATTCCTACTCTTCCATTTTACCTTTGGTAGAAATGGGGGTAAACCAATTCCTTCACCAAAAGAAATAGTATCTAAGTCAGCCTTAAGGTTGAAGTTGCACATCTGTGTAGGTGAACAGGATCACACAGATAGTTTGTTGCAATTGGGTATCGAGTCCACACTGGTGCTCTAACTATTGGACTGTTCATTTAACAGCTGGTCAGTACATATTTTAGACTGACATTTTGCTCACAAGCTATTCTTCATTCACTCTGATGCCAGCTGACAGACCATCTCAGTCACAGGGTGCTATTTCAGACCTCTCATTTGATGGCATATGCTGTTCTAAGAGGCGTTTCCTGTTATGAAATATTCCCCAGATATTACAAGCATACAATAGAACAGAAATATGGTAGCCAGCACAAAGACTGTGAGCTTCTAGGTGTGTTTCTGTATGAGTGCAGGCAAACTCTCTTGTCAGGGGAACAAACACATTTTGGACACAAGACAACTGTGAAAGTCAGGGATAGCATTGCAGAACTCACTTTTTTCCTTTTGCAAATGTGTGCCTGTACACTCTTCTGAGTCATTTAAGAATCCCCAAGTTCCTTATTAAATGGCTTAGGTACTCTCAAGAAAGTCTCAGGACATCCTTTTCTGGTATGGTAGACACACTTATTCAAAAATGCTTACATTGAGAAAAAAAGTCCAGCAACATTTTTAATGACAATTGGTCCATTTTCAAGTTTGCCGAGAAATTCAGGAAAGCTAGATTCTTGAGCAGTGATGCACTTCAGGAGTTTTAGCAGTGAACAAAAATACAGCAGTCTTGCCATAGTGATGATTTAATGTCTCTATATATGAATGAACTTTATAGGTAGAATGACAGTGAACAAAGGGCAGGAAATGGAGGAGTTTGCATAGGAAGCAGGAGAGTCTGTGTTTGTGTGTGTGGATGGGAGAGTGGGCATGGGCCCTGGTGCAGGTGCTTGGTGTGCAGGTTCTTGTGGTATGTCTTTTTTTTTCCCTCTCTCTTTTCCCCACATCCCTCTTTTTTTTTTTCCTTACAGCATAGTTGTGCTTCAAGGAGCAAAGGAGGCATAAATGGAGTCTGGATCAGCTGTTGTGACTGTGTGGGATGTGCCACGTTTGTGTTCCTCCTGAAGAGTCAGGAGCCCTTCATCTGTCCCAGGTGTAACCTGCTGTCTGCTCTGGAGGAGAAGATTCACAGCTTGGAAACATTGCATCAAGGACCAAGAAGATTACTTGGAGAAGAGTTATAAGACTCTGGTCCTGGAGGGGCCAAAGGGCAATGAGGAGAAGCGGCAGCATGTAACTACTCAAAGGAGGGTCCTCAGACTTGAAGAGGAGTGGACTGAAGTCAGCCACCACTAGGGTGGGATTGCTGAGGAAGAGGCAAGAGGAGAAGACATCCTGGGGCCTTGCACTGCTTGCTCTCACAGCAGCCTAGAGAGCAGGAAGTGCTCCAGGAACAGGGGCTCCAAAACTACTGCAACAAGAAGGAAGAGACGAGTGGTGGTGGTTGCTGATTCCCTTCTGTGTGGGACAGAGACACTGATTTGTTGTCCAGATTTGGGGGCCTAGGAGGTGTGCTCCCTGCCTAAAGCCTGAATTTAGGACAGCACAGAGAGACTGCCAAAGCTCATCCATCCTTTGGACCACTATCCCCTTCTGGTTGTCCACATAGGTAGCAATGATACTTCTAGGAACAACACCAACCAGATCAGACATGACTTAGAGGCTCTTGGCAGGAGGTTTAAGGAGCTTAGAGCACAAGTATTGTTTTCATCAGTCCTTCCCATGGAAGGCAACCGTTCAGGTAGAGATCATCGTATCCTGGAAGTGAATGCATGGCTGAGACACTGGTGTTCACATGACGGCTTCAGCTTCATTGACAAAAGATGGATGCTATTTGGAGGAGGGCTGATTTCCATAGATGGGATCCATTTGACAAGAACGGGGAAGACCATCTTTGGACCAACCTAGTAAAGAGCAATTTACACTAGGTTCCACAAGAGATGATGATCAAAGCCCTCCAACAGCGCAAGCAGTCCAGCAGGGAAAAGACTCAAAGAAGCAACTCAACGCTGGGAAAGGGCCAGAGAGCTACAGAACTAAAAAAAGTGGCACAATAAGAAAGCAAAGAGGTAAAAATGCAAAGTATTATCCATGTATATAAACAAACATGAGAGGTATGGGGATTACACAAAATGAGTTGGAAGCTGCAGTTTGTGAAAAGAAATATGATCAGATTGGCATCACTGAGACCTGGTGGGACAGCTCTTATGACTGGAATGTCAACACTGAGGGTTACACTCTCCTTTGGGAGGAGAGGATTGGGAGAAAAGATGGTGGTGTAGAGGAAGATGGCACAGCAGAATGCAACTAGGGTATTATCTATCTTGGATCTTGTCCTGACCAAAAGGGAAGAACTTGTGGAGAATATGAGGGTAATGAGTAACGTGGGAGGAAGTTATCACAATACACTATAATTTCAGATCCTGAGAAAGGGAAAGCAAAATTAAGATGCTAGATTTCAAAACGGCAGATTTTATCTGACACTAGGGGCTACTAGGCATGGTGTTATGGGAGAATAGATGGGAAGATAAAGGTGTCCAAGTGGGCTGGAAGTTTCTAATGGGCACACTATTAGAAACCTAGCAAGAAACTGCAACACAATGGAAAGACAAGAAGAACAGCAAGAGACCAATGTGGCTGCAAAAGGAGCTTCTAAAATGCCTCAAGTACAAAAAAAAAAGCAAAAAAAAAAAAAAAGGCATAGAGGAAATGGAAGAATGGGCAGGTCACCAAGAATGCATAACAGGAAATAGCAGGAACCTGCAGGACCAACATCAGGAAGGCAAAGCAAGAATGAGCTGTACGTAGCAAAGGAGGTAAAGGACAATGAGAAGAGATTCTGTAGGTATGTTGGCCAGAAAAGGAGGACCAAGGAAGCTTGTTAACAAGTGAAGGGGAACTCCTAACAAAATATATAGGGACCTACCAAATTCATGGCAGAAGGGTGCGCGGCAGCTCATTTAATCTTTCATGTTCCCTCATGGAAAAAGTGTTTAGGAGGGGACAGGATGGCTTCACACTCTTGAAGGGCTGCCATAAAAAAGAGAAAAAGCACTTTTCTCTTGCTGCAGAGGGGAGGATGTGAACCAATGGCTTGAAGTTAGAGCAAAGTAAATTTAGGTTGGATATCTGGAAAAAAATTCACTATGAGAATAGAGAGGCAGGAGAATAGATGCCTAGGGGAGTTGTGGACTCTCCATCACTGGAGGTGTTCAAGAAGAAGTTGGACAGCCACTGGTCTGGGATGATACAGGAGTAGCTATGCCTATGTTCTACCATGGGTATTTCCCAAGCTTCTGGACTTTGCTTGTTGCTCCAACTCCCTCCCCCCCCTCCCCCCCCCCCCCCAACATTCCCTTTTCTTCTACTTTATTTCTCTGGGTATTTTTAAGTCTCTCCAAATGCATTAGGTGTTGGCTACAGCTAACGCTGGGGACCTCAACTGGGGTATGTCAATTCTCCTGTTAGGAGCAAAGCCAGAGATTCATGGATAAAAGGTCTTGCCCCTCCAGGGTCAGATCAATCACCATATCTGGGATCAGGAAGGAATTTTACCCCGTGGTCAAATTGTTATGGACTGTTGAGGCTTTTGCCTTCCTCTGTAGTTGGGGCTGTGGCCCTCTACCAAGGACCTCTTGAACATATATTGACAACATTTGATAGAAGCAAGACATAGACATAGGCGGCCTTGGTTCCTCTGCTTTCCTTCTGGCGGGTTAGGGTATTAGGTCTATGTGGTATCAGAGTTGAGGGTAGTTTTATGTAGAGTTTAGATTATGGTTGTATGGGATAGTTTGGACAGGGATAATCCTGCCTTAGGCAGGGGGTTGGACTAGAAGACCTCTGGAGGTCTCTTGTAGATGTACTTCTCTATGACTCTATGACAAGGCGGGCAATTATTTTGGGCAGAGGGCTGCTTACTGAGTTTTGGCAAGCCATCAAGGACCTCATGACAGGCAGTCCAGGGCAGATAAATATTAATTTTGTAAAATTGTTAGGGGACCCATGGGCCGGATAGAAAAGCCTGGCAGGCCACATCCAGTCCCCGGGCTCCATTTTGCCCATTCCTGCTCTACAACTTGGATAGATGTCTCAGCAGGGGACTGGTTGAAGTCCAGGGGAGTCAGTGGACAGACTTCAGTCAACTTCAGCATGCTTTGGATTATGCCTATTGAATTTGTCCTATACCTTTGGGAAAAAATGCTATGGCATTTTGAATAACAAGGAATCGAGAGATTCTCAGATAATTAAGTCTGATGTTAAAAGTAACTCAGGGCAGATTTAAAATAGCATTAGGCAACAAAGAGGTATATTTAGAAGCATCTATATAGTTTAGGCATCTGACTCCTTTTAAGTTCCATGATATTAGGCTTCTAAGTACTAATTGTATATTTATACGGTCTCCCTGGTGGTCCTGAGATGGTTGCCAAGGCACAAACCCAACACACTTGCTTCTGTTCCACATGCACTGCTTCCCCCAAAATATAATGCGGTAACTTTCTTGAGCTTGTCTGGAGACCTTCTCAGGTTCTTAGTCTTGGCTGAGCCCATTAGAGCAGCCTAGCACTGCTCAACAGTGACCACATGACATTTTGTTGTTAAGTGCAAAATAAGGGCAAGTGGGATGAGTTCATTTCTCATCAGTCTTGGGATGGATGACTGAATTTCATAGATATACCTTGAGTCACTTGGAAAGATACAAAATAACCATGTATGTCTCTTAGTGCCTTGCTACTCTGAGCATAATGGTTCTTTAAAAAATGTAGACCCTCATCAGTTCAAAAAGCCCCTGTTCTTCCCTGAGGAATATTTTTAGCAAATTGTACTATTTGCCTAACCTGTTACAAACTGTGCAGCATTATTTTAGCTTTTGTCAGTCAGTGCTGAAGCAAAGGGACCATATTTCTGTCTAAAATGGATTTCACCATCACAGTGTAATAAAATATGTAGGTATGGATTGTCATATCCCTAGAATATATGAATTCTCATAAACTCACCAGATGCTTTGAAGCACACACTAGATTTTAATTGGGACATTTAAACTTGAAAAGGCCAATCTGCAACAGGACAGTTATTTATTTAATGCATGTTTACATAAGCAAAGGAAAGAAGTGCTTTCTGTCCTGGATTTTTTCTATAAAAGAAAGGGAATGGAAAAGATGCTTTCATCAATACTTTTCCCATGGGAAGTAGGACAATGGTGTAACTGCAGTATTCCTGAGCATTATTGCCTGAGTAGCTAAATTGCCCAACATGACACAACATGTAATTTCACTACATTTAAAATGAATAAAGTAAGCCCTGTCCACTGTCCAATTAAGCAATAAAGTACCATGTATTTCCAATCATTTATTCACCAGCTTTACCTTCTGTTCCCAGAACATAGGCACATGTGCCATCACTTACGTATCGGGTCTACCTTGAACACATGCCAGTGTTGCTGGGGGATCTTTCATGTTGCATGAACCAAGCTAAGGTCCATAAAGACAGGGATTATTGGAAGACAGGAGGTTGTAGAAGCTGACAGTATAATCAGGTTAAAAAATGGACTAGACAGATTCATGAGGGATCACTCCGTTGAGAATTATTAAATCAAACAGTCAGGGATATATCCTCTGACAACCCTAAATGAATGATGCCAGAGTGGGTAAGGAAGAGGAAATAATCACTCTAGGCACTCCCTGTTCACATGCCTCCCTTTAAGCACCTCCTGCTTTCCCATTGTCAGAATTGGGGTACTGGGCTAGATGGACCATTGATCTGACCCAGTACGGCGTTTCCTTTGTTCCCAACCATTGCAGAAAGACATGCAACCATGACAGTTACTGTATTGTATGATCTAATGCAGAGGTAGTCTTTATGGACAAAAGGGAGATAATTCATTGCAAACTGTGGATATGAAGTACTTTATTAAAAAGAGCAGAGTAACCATTGTCTTATTCAAATATCTAGACTTACGGTGCTGTATTTTGGCAAGTGCTGCAACACATCAAACCATATTTTACCTAATGGCAAAAAAGAGGCATATAGGCAGCAGAAGCAGGGGGAAGCTACCAAGGAGGAGTATACCTACTTGTCCTGCACTTGCAGGGAGGCAGTTAGAAAGGCCAAAGCAACTACAGAGCTGAGGCTAGCAACACAAATTAAAGACAACAAAAAGTCTTTTTTAGGTAAGTAGGGAGTAAAAGGAAGGCGCAGGGCAGCATAGGATCCCTACTGAACAATTAGTGATGGGGGGAGGGGGGCAAGGCTGAGCTCTTCAACGAGCTTTTTCCCTCAGTGTTCCTGAACAAGAGTCAAGATAAGTCTCCTAATGGGTTCGTAGATGGGCATCAGAGGGACACCAGCCCACCAACTGTCAATACTGACTTGGTGCAGAGTCACTTAGATGGACTGCGTGTGTTCAGGTTAGCAGGCCCGGATGAGCTTCATCCGAGAGTACTGAAGGAATTGGCCGGTGTCCTAGCAGAACCGCTGGCACGGCTGTTTGAGTGCTCGTGGTGCTCAGGTCAGGTGCCAGAGGACTGGAAAAGGGCCAGTGTGATCCCTATTTTCAAGAAGGGGAGGAAAGAGGATCTGAGTAATTGTAGGCCAGTCAGTCTCACCTCCATCCTTGGAAAAGTCTTTGAAAAGATTATGAAGGATCATATTTTTGTTAGTCCAGAGGGAAAAAAAATGCAGCAGGACAACCAGCATGGATTTGTAGCAGGTAGGTCATGCCTGACTAATCTGGCTTCATTTTATGACCAGGTCACTGAACACTTAGATGCAGGAGTAGAGATAGATGTTGTTTTCTTGGATTTTAGGAAGACCTTCAATATGGTATTTCATTCTATTTTCATAAAAAAATTAAGTGGCTGTGACTTAGTTGATTACACAGTCATGTGAGTGTCAAATTGTCTTGGGGGGTCACACCATGGGGTAAAATTCCTTCCTGACCCCAAATATGGGGGTCAGGATACCAACCCATCTACACAGGATTAGGCCCTACGATTTGGTCTGAGAGTATCAAATCATGCTTTATAAGACAAAACCATCAAACTGCAACAATGACGTCTGTTTACTTCACATGAGAAACCTTTATAGTTATATAATGATTTCCTCATGCAACCTCCTTGTAATTCAGAAGAATTCCAAATTTACTTGCAAACACAACAACTGTTTGGATCACGGAGTCAGTACAAGGAAGCTGATTAATAGTGGACAGTAACACTGCCGAGTTGTAACTGTGGCGGAAGTTGGTGACCTAGAACATCATTTCCCAAAAATAAATTAGGCCCTCAACCCTTGCCAAAAAAAAATGTTACAGGAAAATCAGGACCTTGATTTTAGGCCTCATCTGTATTCACATTAACCTCAACCCCCCTACATCCATTCTAAGCCCTAGCATAAGGCACCTGCTGGGGGAAAAGATGCTACTTACTGGAACATTTATAACACTTCCTACATTACGTAGGTGTTCCATTGAGGGGTTATCTGCAACAAATGATCTGACTTGGTCTTGATTGACTTTGGAAGACATGACAAAAACACATGACAGCACAGCAAGGTCTGCATCTGGGGCTTAAAAAGAGAGTTTATATAACTGAACCTTCTGTTAATGTAAGGTGAGATCACACGTTAGAGTTAGCAAGTGCTAATGGTAAGGAATATTAGTCACTGTTAAGGTTAGCATGTGTTCGTGCTCATTGGCATGTTAAAGGTAATACCCTCTCTAGCAAGCAGTGCTCAGACCTGCTGCTAGAGGCCTGATCAGGGATATGGCGGAGGGATGAAAGTTTGCTGGTGCCTGCACCGCTCTCCAGCTCTCTAGCCACAGTATATACTGGGGGAGAAGGGGTGAAGGTACCCCTCTGTGCTACTGTGCTACTTGGATTCCCCTCACCACCCACAATTACCCTTTCTCCCTGACTCCCAATCATTCTATCAGCTCCATCTATCCCCAGATCATGCCCCCATCCCCCCAAACAGTCCCTCCACCAGTGCTTCACCACAGCTGCTCCGCATCTTCTCACACCCCAACCCCCACCCTCCCTGGCCTTTCCCAGGCTGCATGTGAAGGGAATTAACACTTGTTAACCAGCCTGAACGTGTACTTGTTCAAGTTTGAAGTGTTCTTAACATGGTATAATTGTAATATGTAATCTCATCCTTATATAAACTTGTTCTAGTTGAAATTTGGGCATGTCTACACATGCTATTAAGGTGAAGCAATAAATTCCAGTGCTTACCACACCAGAGTTTATTGCTCCTGGGTTGTTTGCATGAGTGCCTGGAACCGCAGCATGTTGAGCTGTATTGGAGCAGCCCTGGCTGGCAGGGAGCCCAGGGTGTTAGCCTGCCAGCCCTGGCCTGCTCCGACCCGGCTCAACGCATTGCAAAGGTGCTGGCTGGGTCATGAGGGTGCTTCAGTGTGGTGCTAGCTGGCAGGCAGTCCCCACACTGAAGCACTGTCCTTCCCCAGCCAGCCCCATCGGTGTTGATATGTGCACTGCTGCCCAGTGAAGAACTCCACTGCAGAATAGTACTTGTATTTAGAGTACTAACCTATGGCAGAGTTAATTAATTTACATGTTCCTAATAAGGAAGAGCATGTAGACATTGAGATGTTGGCTGCAGAACTAATTAGCCTACTCTGCAGTAAATATCTTGTGTAGATCCACCCTCTGAGATGCAACTGCTGAATGCCAGTCATGCCACAACAACTACTACCAAAAAACCCAGTTTTGACTGCCTACCCTAAAAGGGATTCTTAAAAGCACAAACTCTGGGGATTTGAAATGGGCCTCTCTCCTAATTTATGCAATCACAACTTAAGCCTTCTGGGCAAACAAAGCAGGTATTTATTTGAAATATTTATGTTTCAAAGAGCACACTCGGTCTTTTCATTGTTTTGGTTTTTGTCACAACAGCATTAAGAGAAACGTGCCGACAGGTTACAGACATAATGATGGAGTGTTCTTTTTCTGATCTGCAGTTATAAGTCATTTGCATCCTCCTTTTTTTTTCCCAATAGAGAGAAGTTACCTTAACTCAGTTATCAATCAACAAAAGCTCTGAAAGGCTATTTCGTGCAACAATTTGTTAAAGTGACGACAACGGTATCAAACACATGGCTCTCCTGTAATAGCCTGAAAAGATCTATGTCACTGGGTTATTAATTGCATAAGGAAAGGAATTTAAAGCCATTAACACTGCCTGCCTCTGTTTCCAAGTAAGGCTTGAACCTGCAATGATCATTCCCTTTGATCATTTTCATCATCTTTCCAAAAACCAAGTGAGCATTTTAACCATCTGTATTTTGAACCCACAATTAGGGCAGCAAGTTTTGATGATGATTAATAAAAACACTCCATGAACTACTATTATTGTTGAATATCTATGCTGCAGTAGCAGCTAAAGCTTAGAGAAGGTCAAGTCTCCATTATGCTAAACACTGTGCAAGCATATCAAGTAGCATTTCCAAAAGTAGGTATGTGGAATTCCATTGGTTGGACTCCTATATCACTTAGGTACTTCTGAAGATTTCACTCAAAAAATTGCTATGTTAAAAAATTATCTAACACAGGGGTTGTCAACTGGGACTCCGCATGCCCCTGGGGATAGTTGAGAAGATCCTAGGGGGTATGCGTGAGCAGGTGGGGACGGAGTGCCACCGCACATCATCCTGTGCTGTCGCTCAGGTGCCACCTGCATGGTCAGACACGGCGGGTGGGGAAGCTCACAAACGGAGCAACAAGAGCAGCTGGCGTGTAAGCCACCTCCCTCTCCCCCCACTCCACATCTTGTTGCCAGAGGTACATTGATTCAAAAAGTTGAAAACTCCTGGTCTAACAGATTTTAGTAGAAACCAAGAATATAGGGCTTGGAGAAACATGGAATAATAGAAAACAGGGCTGGAAGGCACCTCCAGATGTGATCTAGTCCATTCCTCTGTCTAAGGCAGGATCTTCCCTATCCAAACCATCCTATACACATCCACTGTCTAACCTATTAGCAAAAACTACACAGCTCACCCTGACACAACCACAATCAAATATTGCAAGTAAACATTTAATTTTACAAAATGAACAAAACAAAATACCTGCCCAGGTCCTCAACTAATGTATATTAGTGTGGTTCCATCAGCTTCCAGGCAAGTATTTCCCACCAAGCTTTTGTAGCTCCAAAATTTTCACAGGTGCTTAACTTTGCAAATGATATTTGTCCCACTGATCTGAATGGGACTGCTTACTCCCAGGCTCAAAGTTACTTGCTCATTTCCTTCCCAGGCTGGAGCCTAATTTTATAAACTTCCTACCACTCTGGAAAGTGGGCTCAGTTCATGTCCATAATTATGCCCCTGCTCCCCCCCACAATGATCTGAAGGGTTCTCTTTCTTTTTAAACACTGCCGTGTAAATCTTCCTTTGAGAAAAGGAAGAAACTTAGAGCAAAAGATAAACCAAAGCCCATATTGCAAAGAATGTAGGGTGTATCTCAGTAGGATTCACATGCTAACTTCCTGAAGTGCAGAGTGCTATGTGATATGGTGCCTCCTTGTAGTGAGCATTAAAGAAATATTGGGCATGTCTACACAAGATGTTTACTGTAGGGGTGCCTAATTAGCTGCACAGTAAAAGTCTCAGGGTCTACATGTGAAGTCTTATTAGGCCACAGTAAACTAATGAACTCTGTCATGGGTTAGTACTTGTAAATACAAGTACTGTCCTGTGGCAGGGTTCTCTACTGAGCAGCAACACACATGTAGACACTGATGGGGCTGGATGCGGCTCGATGGTGCTTCAGTATGGGGGCTACCTGCCGGCTAGCCCCACATTAAAGCATCCTCGTGCCTCAGCCAGCCCCTCTGCAGCACGTTGAGCTGGGTTGGAGCAGCTCTGGGATGACGGTTGGGGCTGCTCTAACTTGGCTCAACCTGCTGCAGACCTGAGCACATGTAAACACTGTGCCCAGGAGCAATAAACTCTGGCATGCTATGTACTGGAGTTTATTGCTTCGTATTAATAGCATGTGTAGATGCACCCACTGAACAAAAAGTAAGAGCAGCAGATTATACCAGGGATAAATTCTGAAGGGAAAGCATTATGGCATCACGAATTTAAACTAATTAAAATGACCAACGAACCCTCAGCTGATGGTAAATGACTACAGATATAAATGTTCAGGCACCTTTGGAAAAAAAGAAAAAAAAAAAGGAAAGTCTTCTTAAATAAAGTCTGACCCAGAGCCCATTGAGGTCAATGGAAAGATTGCCAGTGACTCCAGTGGCCTTTGGATGAGGACTATAATGTTACTGGTGACTCAGCTGACAACCATAGACTTGCTTGTGGAACTATTTCCACAAATCACTGCTTAAGGAACATACCACGAGATGAATCTCTAATATTTCTACTCTCTGTACCTCAGGTTCAGCACATATGCATATCCTCACATGATATAACCTTATCCCATATGCTTTTATGACAAAATATATTTGAATGGATTATGCTGCCATAGCAAATATGAAATCACAGTGGAATATGGTTAGCATAGCTTTCCGCCCATCTCTGTGCTTCTTCATTTCCCTCTGCTGTTATTTTTCATTTTAACTTTTCAATTCTGTTGCAAGATTCTGCACTATGGTTTGTAATGCCATTTATAAGAAAACCTTAGACTCTGTTCTCTTTTGGGTCAAGCAGAATTGCCTTTAACGAGACACAATGTATATGCAGAAAACTCATCATCTGTAGTTGTGATGTATGCTTAATACTGTAAATTAATACGTGCATCCAGTCTTGCTGAGTTTATCACTATAACAACTTACAAGACAGTAAATACAGACTGGCATTAACTTTGTACAATACCATCTCTTTTCCAGTTGAAAAAAAATATATATACACAAATCAGGGTTCTGTCTGATAAATAGCCAGAGGAATTAAGCTTGGTGATAGTTGACTAATTCCTAGTTCCCAAGTTAGAACATAGCCTAATGAGGGATAATTCATTGCACATGATGCTGTTAAAGATAATGGGATCTAATGGAGTCCGGTTTATCCCCTGTGTTTCTATTGTGGCAGTGTATATTTGAAAAGGGGAAGCTCTTATCAGAATAATTGTCTGAGACATGGCAAGGTGCAGACGTTAGAGTCTTAGTCATGGTAGGCCACACTATGAGTACAGGTAAGGTAGCCATATGTGAGACTAAGGAGATCCTTCTTTATCCAACCTGCCTGGAAGGCCATGTTTTCACTCCCTGCATTGCAACCGATGTGCAGGATGTGTGCACTGCTCCACAAGAACAAGTGGAATGGGAGTGGATTGAGAAAGGCAGGGACTAGGGAGACTCTTGTATCCTCTCCCTGGCATACAATGACCAACAGGTATGAAATGAGGGGCAAGTTTTCCCATCCCATGCCCTGTTCAGGGCTGTTCTTAGGCACAGTACCATGCCCTGAGCAAAGGTGTTGACTCTAGAAATCAAGAATAAATATACTACCTGCCTGCAGACATCTGAATAATGTTGTTCGCCTGCCACCATGAAACTTTGATACAACAATTTAATCCACCCTCTTTTTAAAGTAGATGAAAGTAATATCTTTTGGTATTGTGCGCTCAAATGAAATAAAATGTCGGTAGCGAGAGCCAGTCAAATTGGTCCTTTCATGAATTTTGATTGGTTTCCATGGAAACTATGACATACTCCATTTAACACCAGGGTCCGTGCCTGAACAAAGGAAATTCAAAATGAAGTGGCAGCATCTTCTCCACTGTATACATAGCAAAGTGATGCATTTTAAAGGAGCATCAGGGATTAGGAGTTTGTATAAACAAGTATGCCTGTGCTATTACACTAGGGATCAACATTATTTGGGCAAACAAAGACAACCTAAGAGCTTCAATTAAGAGGCAGGGGAAGATCAGATATGCAGTAAGTGAAATATGTGCATTTCTGCTGGGAGTAAGTCTGCAGTTTTATTAAATGTAGGAATAGTCTTTTTGTAAATATTAATAAAGCTGGCGGGATGAAGTTAGAGAGTCTTAGCATTCCAACATCCATGGAAGTCAAATCAAGCACCAGTGACAAATAAAGAGCCTATAATAATATGTTTTATGTATGCAGTGGTTTTCATCTTTAAGGATTACAGGTGAACTTCCCACACTGTGATTCTCAATTCCTTTCTCTCACACCAGTGTCAGCTAGAAGCAATATCACTGAAATAAATGCAGCTTTACTATTGTAGAATAGCTCGAAGGGAGAAAAGAATCAAGCCCCATTCTGAGAATAATATAGTGTCCTAGTGGGGTGGTAGATACAAGCAGACTTACAGCACAATAGGAGTCTGGACGTGCAGTCTGTGTCACAAAATGTCCCGTCCATTTTAAAGTAGAGGAGGAAGCTAAGTGAGCAGAATGAGCCTAGTCTTAGTTTCATAGTTTCATAGTTTCTAGGGTCAGAAGGGACCTGAGCAGATCATCTAGCCCGACCCCCTGCCATGGCAGGAAAGAGGACTGGGGTCAAATGACCCCAGCGAGATGTTCATCTTGTATACCTTCATTTAAAATAAAAACAAACTGAAAACCACAAAAAAACCTGGGGCTAAGAATCACTTTTCTGCTGTGCCGGAAAAGGGTTAACTGTTGCAAATAGGCCTGAAAACAGTTTGGTCCGGTGTGGAAACTTGGTGACTGGAAACTGGAAGCCTATCTGTTTGATTTCACTAGGATACATATGCTCACTAAGACACCGAGTTCCACTGAATTATTTTCAGATTCACTGTGAAACGCTGATATTGGTATAGCATTATGCAGGGTCACAAGATAGAGCTATTGTAGATATATCATGCCTAGGTAAAGTAGTTAGAGTTAGGATTAATGCTGATTGTCTACTGTGGGGCAGTTCTTTTCAGGAGCTGAAAACACCAGCGGAAAAGGACTGCTCTGCATGGATTTGAAAGTATGTATAATCTTAAGAGGAATTTTTCTACTAGGTGGTATGGCAGGTGACAGCAAGGAGCAACCATCTCAAATTGCAGCAAGGGAAGTTGAGGTTAGATATTAGGAAGGATTTTCTCATGAGGAGGGTAATAAAACATCGGAACAGGTTACCCAGAGAGGTGGTGGAAGCTCCATCCTTGGAGGATTTCAAAATCCAGCTAGACAAAGCTCTGGCTTGGGTTGTAGCAACGCCCCCCCAGGTTTTTCTTTCTTTTCTTTTTTTTTAACTTAAAAATACATTCCCTCCCCTTCCCCAACCATTTCTGACTTTCTCTCTGCCCTCTCTATCCTTTATAAGTGATTACAAATAATACTAGGTAAGCTAAGTTCTTATACTCCCTCATGGTAACAAGCCCCTTTTATATTGTAAATAGTGTTCTATTATGTTTGTATTGATTTTTATTGTTTTATATTGTATTGTATTATGTTCCTATTATATTTGTTTTGATTTTGACTGTTTTATATGAACATTTTACTGATTTTTACTGTTACTATATGATTTAGGCCTACATGTGTAAGTTAGCATAAGTCATGTCAAGTTTCCATTTTGCATGTCAAGCCTCCATCTTGTGTCTACTGCCCTGGTATAACCTATGTTGTAACTGTGACTCATATCTAACCAGTCTCATGTGAATTGGTTCCTGAATGAATGGGAATGAATGAGGGTGCTTAAGATACAGAGGTAGCTGGTCTCCACTGAATAATCGGCTCAATGACCAGACCATTGCCTTGCATTGACTCACCCAGGAACCATGGACCTCACCCAGGAACCATGGAACCTCACCCAGAAACCCAGCATTTTGAAGACAAAGACTGCTGCAGAAACCAGCCAACGCACCATTGCAATACAGACACCTGAAATTGCACATCCTCGCCTGGAGTGCACATGGTCAGTACACCAGAGCTGACCCTTGCCTGGGTGTGCCCCTGCACTAGGGTCATAGAAGGTCTGCCCCTGTAAAGAAGACAGACCCAGTGGGAATGCCATTTCCATCTGGATCAGACCAGCTCTACGTCACATCACCTACCCACCCTGGAGGCCCTGCCGGCAACCCCCCCTGGATAACACCTTGATGAAGGAGACCTCAACTGGGCATTGAGGATCAACTCTCAGCTTGGGATAGGTAGTTATCACCCACCTTGGACCCTGGATTCCCCCTCCCATAGTCACCAAGCACCCTAGGTATCTCGAATACCCCAAGCACACACATACCAGACCACCCAAGTTAGGAACTCACCTGTGTGTATGTGTAGGTGGGTGGTGTGTGTGTGAACTGGCAAATATATTTGCCGTTGTGGTATGTGTGTGCTTAGGGTATCTGGGATACCTAAGGTGCTTGGTGACTACGGAGGGGGAGTCCGGGGTCAAAGATTTCCATATGGGGTGGAATGAGGGAGGTGGATGGGGGTTAAGATGAGAGAGGGAAAGTTACCGAGGCTGAGATTAGACAAAGTCAGCTGTTAATACCCACACACCCAATACACATATGTGAATCACTAATTCATATATCACACATGCAATTACGTAATCCCCGCATGGGATTAGAACCACGAGACTGGAGGGGACCTGGGGTTACTTGAGGTCACTTGAGAATAGAGTTATTTAAGGTTAAAGTGGCCCCTGGGGTTACTTAAAGTCACTGGGGCTTGGGGTAACTTAAGGTTAATTGGTGTTGAGTAGGGCTGGGAGGTCAGTAAGACAAAACCCAACTCAGGTTCTAAATGAACAGTTTTATTGAACTGTTTAATTAAACTATGTGTGTGTGTGTGTATATATATATATATATGTGTGTATATATATATATATATATATATGTATATAATTGCATGCGTGATATATGCATTTGTGATCTGTGTATGTGTATTGGGTGTGTGTGTATTAACAACAAACTTTGTCTAATTTTCGTGTGTGTAGTGTGCATGTGCTTGAATTGCTGATAGGTGTGCATGTTCTGAGACTGGTAATCTTGGATGTGTATGTGCCTGAGTTGGTAGTGTGTGTGTATGTGCCTAGTGTGTGTGTGTGTATATATGCCTGGTGTGTGTGTGTGTGTGTGTGTGTGTGTGTGTGTGTGTGCCTAATTGATTTTTGTGTGTGTATATAAGCAATTGTATCACACCCTCCCATCTAACAGTGCAATTCTGAGATCCTGAGAGTTAGCCTGGTCCCCCAGGACAACAGGATGATCTACTTGGGAAGGGTCCTGCTTTGAGCAGGGGATTGGGCTAGATGTGACCTCCTGAAGTCCCTTCCAATCCTAATTGTCTACAATTGTATGATAAGCAACAGGAGGACCCAATTCAAATGATGTCTAGGGAGGATTCTGTCTGAAAATAGATAAAACAATTGGTTCAAACTCTCTCCAGAACATTATTTGCTTCCAGATTTTCAGAACATGAAATCCTGTACAAGAGCTTTTCATAAGCCCTCAGTGTTTTCTTTTTCTTTCTTTCCTCCTTCCCTTATAATAGCTGGAGAAAAGAAGAGAACTGGAAAAAAAATCTTTGGAAATAATATGAGTAAGATGGGAGTATGATACAAGTAAACAAAACAGTATCTAGTAGAGACATCTCTTCTCCTTGTTGTATAAAACAAAAAAGAGGGGCATTACATGAAACTTAAAGATAGTAAATTCAAATATGATAGGATTTGTTTTGGGTTTTTTTCCATATATTTAGAGAGTAGAACTCATTGCCAAGTGAGGTCATTGAGATTAGGAAATGAGGAGATTCAGAATGGGTTTGGGCATGTATATGGATAACAAGCCTACCTAAAGTTATGATGGTTAACGCTAATACAAATTACAGGGAAATTACATTGAGACTGTGGAGGAAAAAAAACATTCACTTTACCATACACAACAGGTTCACAAGCCAAAAAAGCAATCAAGCCACCTTGTGACCAAGTTTGCTGGTAAACTCTGCTCTCTTGAGATTCTCACTTGCGAGAGTTTTACTGCAGCAGGGGGAAATCCATGCATTATGGTGGATTCCTGGGTGTGTCAATATTGCTGCTGCTTGGGTTTTACCCAACTCCTCCCTATTAAACGCTATTTTACTACTTCTCATTACCCTTCTGATAAAGCCATATGACAATACTCCAACATGACCTACCACACACAACAGTTTGTCTTACTGGCAGGCATATAGTCCCATCAGTTTGTGAGGCTACTCCTCATATGAGTTGCTGATTTTGTCCAGCATAGCCCCAAACTTCTGTTCTAAGGATAAATTAATATTTTTAAAGTGTTTTCGGGATCAAGTCCTAAAAGAAAAATTGGCAAAGTGTGTGTGTGTGTGTGTGTGTGTGTGTGTGTGTGTGTGTGTGTGTGTGAATCCCTATACGTATAATTAGGGATCAATCCTGTTCAAATTGAAATCAAAAGGAGTTTTTTTCATTATCTTCTATTGAAGCATGTTAGGTGATTAAAAATAGCATACTAGAACATAGCTACAACATATATTGACTTTCCTATATCTAGAGTTGCTTTATATTATTAGAAGTGTTATAAAATGTGATTAATTTTTGTCATTACTACCAGAAAGGTGAAAGGACCATTTTTCAGTCAAACAGAAGGATTTCACTGTGAATTTATTAAGTCTGGGAGACTGATTATGAAATTATATTTGATGCACCATTTCTATATTTAAAAAAAAGTGTTTCTTAGAATTACTAACTTTGAGAAAGAAAATTAAATACCCATTGGGTCCTAAGCATAATTATATTTTTAATAAAAATATAATGTATTTGTAATATTCCTTTAAATACACACACACACATATGTGTGCAGTGTGCCACAGTCATTTGTTAAGGTATATAGCTTAACATTTAGAAATCAATTCTTTTCAATCTTATCCACATTAAGTAAACTGTTTTGTGAGTTCTGTAGTAGGCTTAGATCTGACAGGATTTGCTTTCTCTCTGGTTTCCAGTATGTTATTCAACCCAACAATGTTTAAAAAAATGCTATAGATAAATGTCTCCATCTAGAGCCTGTTTAGCAAAAATTATAATTGTTTAATGAAAATTAATTCCTTGTGCTATGGGTTTGCATGTCGGCAGACCCATAATTTCCAGTACCAGCTTCCAAAAAAGAACAAAAGCTGAACTCTATTACATTAATAAATGCAATGTTGTGGAAGTCATACTTCATATTGCTTTATCCCTGTTTAGTTTTGCATGATGAGAAATAAGGAAACTCATCAAAAGATAATAAAATGCTTTATCATTTCAGAGCAGTAGCTCTACTCTGCAGATTTTTGCTGTGTATTTGGAAATTATGCCCAGCTGCCACATGCATAAATCCCAGGCGCTGTGCTGCAGAGATCTCCTGATTGAATGCATGCTTCTGGTCTGCTACTACGCAGGCAGGGAGACAGGACTGAGAACTGCAAAGGGCTGAAATGTTAGCCCTCCTCCTGCTGTGCTTTTCCTGTGCAATGTTGCTGCTTCATCATGGGGAGAAATGGACCCAGTATTTACCTGCCTATATTCAACAGAAAATAAGCACTGAAATGCAGAAGCAAATCAGAGAGTGACCATTTCAACTTATCCCTACTGCCAACCTGAAATAATGTGTTTCAGGGTCATTACTTTGGGGAAAGAGAGAGCAGGGAAATCATGAGGGTCCAAAATGGGCACACAAAGGTGTGAGAGCAGTAGGACACCCGTGCCCTTCACAGCTTTCTGCTGTAGGGTGCCTGAAGTATTCTCGGCAGGACAGTCTTACCTGAAGCACATCTCCCCCACAGTGAGCACAGCTGCATGTGCTATTCATTCACATTAGGCTTACTGCACGGTAAAATACTGTGAAGTAAGGTCCTGCCCTGCTCTGCCCTAATGCAGTAGGCAGGGGGAACTCAGGCTGCCCTGGGTGCTAGCCTGGAGGCTGGAAAGAAGCACAGGACTGGTCCCAATGCTCATGGGGCCAGAAGAGCTCTGCCAGCTGCAGTTGCAGCTGTCTCTTGGCTCCCTGCACATCGGAAGGGGACCCAGCTGTGCACGGGGCTGGGAAACTGCTGCCCCTGAAGAGGGCAGAGCTCTCCTGGCCCCATGCATATTGGGAGACACAGCTGCCAGCTAGCCCCCCTGGGGCAAGGCTTCCCTGCCCAACATTGGGTTTGCTAAGAGCTGTCCCAAGTGTTGGGCAACTGTCAGCAAACCTCCTGCTGGGTGAGGAGGGGTGCTGGTAACTGCCCTGCTTGAGTTCCCAGTCCCTACCTGCCCCTGAGCAGCTCTGCATGGTGTGGAGATGGCTGCTACTGTGCTGGGAGCTTGGATGGGTGAAGAATTCAGCCCCTGATCAGCCCCTGGCTCCTGGGGGAAGTTGGAAGCTAAGCAGTGCCAGGACCACGGACAGAGAGCCCCCTGTTCCCTGTGGCCTCCTGTTGCATAGGCTGACAGGGAGCAAATTTGCTCCCCGTCACTGTCTATATGAGCGCTGCTGTGCAGTAGTTACTGTGCAGTTAATCTAGTACCTGTATTTACAAGTACTAGCTAACTGCACAGTAGCCTAATTTACTCCACGGTAAATGTCCTGCATGTGTAGACAGTGATGCTTTACTGCAGAAAATTCAGGAGCATTAAACTGTGCTGGGCACATATCTGAACATGCGCCTATCAGGAGTATATTTGCTCCCAATGGGGGCAGTTCAGTCCAGGGCTGCTCCTGCCCTACTCTAACCCCCTAAAACATCCAGGAGGAGCTCCAAGCTACCCTGTGTGCCAGCCCTGGGTTGGCAGGGGGCACTGGGCTCTGGAGACCGGGGGACGGGGCTGACCCAGCTGCATGGCAGCTCCCTCCCATCTGTGCAGAGATTGGGACCGGCCCTGATCTCCATGTGGCTAGAAGAGAGCTGCCCTGAAGCTGGGACAGCTCCCCCCTGCCCTGTATTAGCTAGGCAGAAGTCATAGCCCCCTGCTGGCTGGGCTGAACAGGAACAAACTGCTCCTAGTCAAGGTCTACATGTGTGCTTCAGACCATTAATGTGCCTTTTTTTAGTATCTGCATGTATTGGTATTGGCACACAGAACATTTTAATTAATGTTCTGTTAATCTCATTTAATGTGCAGTAATTCATGCACACATGTAGATAGCTATGCTTTACTGTGCTTTAGGGTAATCTAATGTACAATAAAGCATCTCATGTGGACATACCCAGGGAGAATAAGCCAGGGGCTGAACAAAGACTGAGGGAACTATCTTTAGTAGGAGCATCTACATGTGGTGCTATGTTGTGGCTTGTCATTACAGTGACATAGACCCAGCAGGCACTAACCATGCCACCGCTACTGTGCAGTAGCAATGAGCTCGTTGCTACTGTGCAGTAGGGTCAGAAACTTCATGTGCACCACAGGGACTGTGCAGTACTGGCGGGTACTGCACAGTCATTTAGTACTTACTAAAGCAAGTACCAACTGTGCAATGGGGTGCAAAGTACTAATTGTGCAGTGGGGCGCACATGTAAATGTGCCCAGTGTGTAATTTGTTCAGACATGTGGCTTTAATTTTTGCTTTTGCAGATTGCAACCTTCTCACATTTATTCAGTACTAAAAATTAGTCATCTCTTTCTTCAGTAAATCATTCTTCTCTTCAGATAATTAGCAAGGCGACAGTCATTGCAAATACTGCCAATATGTGCTGTGTATTGTTAGTTACATTGAAGTCATGAGTGTCATCATTTCTCTTCCCTGCCTTATATAACAAACCAACACATGGCAGACTGTGAATTTTGCAGTCGATTAAAATGGAATGTGTTTCCAAAAGAAGTTGTTGCCTCTTGTGACCTGTGCTGTTAGCAAAAACGGTGGGGCCCTGCAGATTTCTCTGTATAGGAAAAAAACATCGATGGAGTCAGTGATGTTTGTTAACATCCTGTTCATTTAAAAGTGTACAAGTCCTGTCTCTTTGACTGGGGGAGGAGGAAGAGCAGAGCAGTAAATACTTTCTTTACTTACAGCTGCAAGCTCGCAGTACCCAACTCCACTTCTCTCACCAGGGTTTTCTCAGTGCTTGTCCAGTTTGAATCTGGAGTTTAATGTAATGACGATTCAGATTTTTGCAGAATCAGGCCCTTTAAAAGCCCTTTGCAGCCATGCACTTGTGTTTGGTCACAGCTGTCGAGGACTTTCAGGGGCCAGATTGGGGAAAAAATGACACTTCTTTCCAGACCTTTAAACTGATTCTGCTGCAGGCTTTTTGAATGTCTGTACCTAGCCCCAGTGACCATTTGGCTACTCCACAACAATATTCTTTAGCCCCAGCCAAAGTTACAGGTTTAGACCTAGTTTCTGCAACACACATATTTAAATGTTTCTACCTCAGAAGTAGTCCCATTGAATTAGCAGTCACGTTAAACACACCTTTAATTCTGTGCAGGTTCCTGATGGGGTAATTACTAGGTGGGAATCTACTAATGCTAATGATCCATTCTGACCTTTCTATTCAACAACATATGTAGCCATTTATTTAGCTGGTGCATACTGACATAGTTCCATCGTTTTCAGTCAGGTAACACCTAGATGCTCATCTGAAGTGTTGGTTCTTCAATCCTATCTGCCTAAACCTCTTTAAGGCCATGTGTAGACAAAACAAGGGGCATGTGTGCATGAAACTTTAAAGCAGGTTAAATGCTTTTGCACCACTGTAATGTTGTTGGTTTTTGCATGTGTGGGCAGCCTATTGCACAGTAATTCCAGCTGCTGTAGCAAATTCAGCGGTGTAATGTGCCTTAAATGACTTGGGGTGCAGGAAACTAAAGTTCCTCTGAGAAGTTTTAGTTTGCTGTCCAGGCGAAGCACCAGGCTCTGTGCAGCTCAGGGGCTCTGCAGGAAGCTGGTGCAGGCAGCCTGGCAGCAGCCTGGGAAGAGAGGCTCCACCCAAGAAAAAAAAAAGTGGCAAACCTGATCTTTTTCTTTTTTCTTTTTTTCCCTGGAGCCTGCCTGCCTACCTGAGTTGCAGGGGGGGACACTGGTGCTTCCCTCTGTGGCTGCAGTGCCCCCTGGGACCACCCGAACTGGGTACCTGCAGGTGGGTGCCACCTGGGGGGACTGACACTGACACAGAGGGAAGCACCATCCCCCTCCCCCTTACAGCCCAGGGACAGCTCTGCACACCAGAGACTCAGGTAAGTGCTTGAGTGTGTGCACGACACAGGGGTTTACTTGTCCCTAAATTGAAACAGTGTTTTTAAAAACCACCACTTCAATGTAGGGCTCCTGTTTCGTCTACACATGCCCTAAGTCTCTATGCTCAATCCCTTCTTCTCCCTTCTGGGGTCTCTCAATCTCTTTTTTCCCCAACCACATTATTATAGCCTATTTTCAGCATCAGCTCCTCCTGCTTCCATTTGGAATATGGAGGGTTGCCAATCACATATCTGGTTATTATACTGCTGACATTTAGCTTGATATTTTTTTCCCCTACTGCAGACAAAGTATTTCATTATAATTCATAGCAGAAGACTTGCAGACTTTTACATCCTGGGCTTCTTCTGCAGTTAAAAAAAAAAAAAAAAAGTATAATCCTACAAGGAATCAACATGTGGTTACAAGTTTGAAATATTTAGGATTCAGTGAAATTTAACAAAACATTCTCTTTTCCTTGAAGCATTACCCCACATTCAATCCAGAATCCAATGGGTAACTATGTGCTGTTTCCTGATTGCTAGCGGCACAAACTTCAACTCACTGAATTTCTAACAGTTGTGCAGGCTTGCCAATACCAGATCCTTATGGCTGGTCCATATAGCAATTAGTTTTGTCTGCATCCATGAGCTAGTGTGGTTTAATAAAAAGTTTGAATGACAGGCTAGTTAGGGGTCACAAATGAAGGACCAATGGCTGTCTGTATAGTGGTGGTGTTTGTACTCATCTGATGGCTTCAGTGTGGGGGCTGCTGGCTGGAGCTGCTCTGATGCAGCTCCATGTGCTGTAATCCCAGGCACAATAAACTCCAGTGCAAACTGTGCTGGAGTTTATTTAGTCACATTAATTTTAGATGTGCCCAAACCGATCTCCATCAGGCCCACCATTTTTTCTGGGCATAACAAATAGGCCTGCCTCCCACAGCATCAAGAGTAGATGCTTTAGAAGGAGAGTAGTGGACCAGGTGTATCTAGAGTGATCCATCCCTGATTCATTACCTTCCCTGGCATCCATAATTATTGGTTTAGGGATACCAGAGGAAACACCTCCAACAGCTATTCATAGTTCTAACATCCTTGGATTTGTCTAGTCTCCTTGTGAACCTGGCTATGCTATCTGCCTCTATTAGTTCCTATGGCAATGAATTCCACAGGTTAACTTAGTGTTGCATTAAAAATGTTCTTTCTTTTGTTAGCTTTAAACCTGCCACCTACTAATTTCAGCATGCGCCCCCTAGTTCTAGTATTCTGGGACTTGGTGAATAACAGTTACCTGTTCACTTTGTCCATACCTTCGTCATTTTAAAGACATGCATCCTATCCTCTCAGCCCTCACCTTTCAAGACTGAAGAGTTCTAGGCTTTTTAGTCTCTCCTGATCTAGCAACTGCTGCATACGCGTAATCATTTTGAGTGTCTTTCTCTGTACCTTTTACAACCTTACTACATCTTTTGGATATGTGGAGAGTTGCATTACCAGTTATGTGGTGGGTTTAGAAGTGATGACTGGAAAAGGTGCAGAAGGACTATTGGTGGCAGAGGGAGTGTGTAAGAGTGTGCTGGGCAATTGGACTGGGCTATGGGGAACTTTTTTATAAGATGGCAATTGTATCCTTTTTTTTAACATAATCAAAGTTTCTGCCAGCTACATGACTGACAAATAGTGAGCTGCTGAGCTGCACAGTGAAAAGCAATGTAATACCTGTTTCCCTATAAAACGTCTCATAGCTTATACTCTAAATGGACAGTAATTGCACGTTGTTTTAAATAGTAAATAATTCAGAATTACATTAATACCAGCTCAGGTACTGTAATTTCACCTAGTTGTGACAAAGACTCTTTTTTTAACTCCTGGAGTAATTGCTAAGATTGTACTTTCTAAGAGAATGAATAGCAATGAGAAATATTGCTTTCAGGTGTAAATTTGGATCCCAAATAGCCAATTTTCAGAGTGCGCGTAAAAGCTGAATGTGTACATCTTAATTTAACAGCTATGCTGTTAAACCTTAAAGATGAGGCACTGACTTCCATTCAAAAAGAAAGTATAAAACGTTTTCATTTTTGAATAATGATAATTTGCCTTAAGTGAGGGAGGATTATTGTGGCTAATGCAACTCAGAAGAACAGGCTGCTGTGACTGGATCTGCTGCTGACTTCTGGCTTGACACCGGTCAAGGGACTTACCCCTCCTCTCTATTTCAATTCCTCTAGTGCAACCAGACTCTGGTTTTGTTTGGAGGGTCTCAGCCCTAAAATAATACCCATAATGCCCTGCAATTAATGTTTTGCTATATCATTTTATAGTTTAACTCATTGCACGTTGGTAACAAGTTACTATAAAATTGGTTTATATGAAAAGGTTTTCAAGTTCTACAATTCACTGCGCATGAGAAGGGCTTCAGCAGGCAGCTGCTTCACAACAGTCCTCTACATTAGCTCAGAGACGTGGCTGGCCAATTCCTGGAGCAGACTCACTGCTCCAGGCAGAATAACAGGCAGAAAGTGTCCCTCCACTGCAGAAATCACCACCTCAAATTCTGCGTTTTCAGAAAGTAAGAATGTACAGTTACTATTAAGAGCTAGAGGCAAAGGAGGACACCTCAGAAGCTATTTTCAGTGTACATCAAGAATTTTTACTGGATTCCCAGCACCCTTTAATGACTATTGTATGTGGTCAGTGTTCTTTCAGTCACTCAAGCTTAGATCCACAATGGGACTTAGGAGATGCCCACATCTAATGATCAGGTGCCAGCTGTGGAAGTGGAATCCACAAATCTGGATTGGGCACCTATAATCCTGTACAGAGGACAAGGAGATTTAGGGACCTCCGGATGAGTTTGCCTTCTGCCTCTGGCTCCAAGGGTCTTGCACTCCTTTTAAACAGTGGCCCATTCCCAAAGGTGATATGGAGCCCATCCAAGCCTAGGCTTCATCATGATAATTTGGGCACTTCATTAAAAAGTAGGAGATGTGAGCTTCAAGTCTTCAAGGTTAAGGATGACTCTGAACCCAGCTCTCCCACATCCTGAGCCACGCTGTGAAATAGCAGAAGCTGAGGCTGTGTGAGCATTCTCCAAAAGTACCTTCTAGTTCTGGCTCCTCATGGTTCTTAGATATGGGGATTCCCAAATGAGCTTCGATAGGAAGTAGGCATGAGATGCCTAGTTTATCCAAGTTGGAGTTCTGAGTGTGTACTTTTGCAAAACTTTAGACAAGTGAGATTTCTGGCAGAGAAAACCCAGACCATCTTAAATATTTTTAGGTCTCCATAGGGGAGAGAAAGAATTTGAATTAGGCACCTAAATTTCACCCGAGTTGCACTTTAGTTACCTAAATCCAGTTATGGCCCTGGCCCTGGGGCATTTCCCTTGCTTGACAGAATATAATTGCATTGCCAGTTGTGAATTCTGGATCTTCCTTTCTCTCCCCTGCATTTTTTGTCTCATATTCAAATCACAGTCTGGTGTCCTTTTACTCTCTAGTTCAATGCACTCTGCTCATGAGCTTCATTTTTACCTGGAGTGTAGTAGTCCTGAAATTTCTTTAATATTGTTTCAAAATTATCCTCCTGTGCCTGAGTTACCTGAAAAGTACTAAAGACACCGAGTGCTTCAGAACCAGATGCTGCTAGAAATCAGGCTGGTGCTTTTTGCTTGCTGATACAAAATGGAGGACTGTTTAATTTCCCCCGTAGTTTTCCAGGTCTCCAGCGAGTTTCGGTTTGGCTGGAGCTTTTACTGCTCCATTTTTAACTCCCAGGGCGTTTTCTTATTTCCCTTTTTTATTCCTGTTTCCTTATGATATTTGGTCATTACTCAGAGTTTAGCATTGCTTTCCAGAGGCCTATGTTATTCCATGTCCATTTCCAGCTGGCTGAGCTTAACAAGAGTTTTACCATACCCTGCCTACACTCTCTCTTAGAAAGCAGTCCCTCGTACCACAATTTTGAATGCCATCATCTTACACTGCCAGCCCTTGGGCCAGACAGGGTACTTGGGGCACAGACTAATGATGCCATACAAGGGCGGATTAGGTCCAGCTAATCAGCAATGTTCACAATTCCATCGGAAAGGTCTGGTGTGATGAGATTAAGCAACCTCCAAGAACGTGTCAGTTGTATCCAATAGGCACTGAGGTTTGAATATCATCCCTCCAATGTTTCTAACAACACAACCTTTGGGGGTTTGCCCCTCTCTACATTAATCTGAAAGTTTAGCTGAGTGGGCTATATCTCCTACTGTTCCTTTAAGCAACTTCCCTGAGTTAACATGCCTCTGGGCCCGCTTGTTACTGTGCTCCAAGAGGTGCGTTACTCCATTAAGCAACCAGATTACATATTAATAAAACAAGATTAGCCAAAGTTTTAGCTATAAAGGAACCACTAATATGACAAGCTCTCAATTTAGCCATGAACAAGGGTTGCCATCCAGAGAGCCCATGGAAGCCAGTGGAAGGACTCTTATTGATTTTGGGTCAGCCCCCAAAAGAACAAGCTACATTGATGTCCCTTTCTAAGATGGAAAGAAATGACATTTGCTTGCCTGCCATGGTATGTGTTGCTGTTCTGGGAGTGCATTCATCGCTCAGTCTGAGATTCCTCCGCAGGGTGTTGGGTCCTTCCACCTCCCTCTGGGACCATCAGTAGGAGTAGTAGATTGGCTGAACCTTGGGAAGGCTGAGCTCGACTTGTTCCAGAGCTGGGTTCATTGTAATATGAATACTGGGATGATATTCTCAGTCACACAGATTCACAGATGTTTAGGGCCGGAAGGGGCCTGATGAGATAACCCTTTAGGTATTTCCCAGGAAAGAGCCTCAAATCATTTTAATCCAGTCAACATAATGTTGGTCTATGAACATTGCCCCAAATCAATCCTATACTACTAAATCCCTAATTAAAAAATAAATAAACCTCACTTCATTGTCATTATATGCTCAGCAGTGCTCAGTATTGCATCAGGAATACCTGTTGTGACGGAAATGATATGACCTTCAGGAATGTGTCAGCTGTGTCAATTAGGAACCAACATTTGAATATCTTCCCTCTGGTGGGTGATGAAAGTCTCAATCCACTTCCACCAAGCTCTATAACACACTAAAAATCCAATAACACAATTGTCCTTATTTTCTGTTTTGGCAAGGGTAGTGCTATGGCACTCCAGATGATGATGGTGCCCCCAAGGGCAGAGACTCCAGTCTCTGTTTGGTGTGTATGTGGATGGAAACAGAACTACATTCTGAAGTGCCTTTAACTGGCACTGAATACACGTTGCAAAATGCAAGTGAAAAATGGGTAGAATATCAACTGCCCAGTGCATTTGGTATAGCGCAATGTAGTAAACTGAATTCGGTATCCTGACTGTAACCATGGAAATCAGAAAATAAAAACTCTTGAACTGGCTTTCTCTGCAATAGGGAATACCCACAACAAACAGGAAGTGAATCAAACTGAACAAAGCTTTAAATAAAAGTCCTTTAAAATAATAAAGCCTTTAAGTTCAATAAAGAATAACATGATTCTGCATCTGGCTTATAAAGGAAATAATTTTACTTAGCATGAAACTCCATAACAACTTATTAAATGAGACAGCTAGGTATCCTCGGAGATGGGATTGAAAATTGTGATTTCTTAGAGGAATTTTGTAAGAGACACCAGAGAGTACAACTTGTACAACTTTTGCATTCAAAAGGCTCATTAGCACAGTGCTGACTGCTTTGCAATCCTGAGACAGAAAAGATGATCACACTTCAGTAGACCTTTTGATGAGGTTAATGAGATTAAAATAAAAAAAAAGAAAATAACTCTGAGAGTGTTGTACCAGTGAAACATTTGCAGAAGGGAATGTTCACGGAGGCTGTATGTACAACAGGATCAACTTTACTTGAAAAACTATGGACAAATGCTTAGAAAGTAAATTGTATCCTTGGACCATTTAATAGGTCAGTGCTTGTTTTTGCCAGGAGGCATGCAGCACAGTGGAGAAACAGAATGTAATGTTACTGGAAAAATAATTTTTCATAAAATCAGATTTAAAAATTTCAATATGATCCTAAAGCTTCCCTTCATATTGTTCTCTTTGATTGCAGTTCAATAACTGATAGCTCACCTCCTGCAAGCAGCTAAGTGCACTCCATTTTAGAGGGGAGAATCGAGACTGCCCATTACCTTTCAGGATTGGGCCCCATAAGCTTAGGAAGTGCTTGGTAATTAGGCTATTTGGAAGCCATCAACAGATTGCTGCTCTGTAGGGCTGTTTCTCTCATTATAAATTATTCCAGTTTAAGCAAGATTGAGTTCATCCCTACATTCATAATTAGGCACATAAGGTAATTTTTTTGCGAAGACCTGAAGCTATACTTCCATTTAGTTACACAAAAAACTAGAA
Source organism: Crocodylus siamensis (assembly GCF_052110815.1). Classification (NCBI taxonomy): domain Eukaryota; kingdom Metazoa; phylum Chordata; order Crocodylia; family Crocodylidae; genus Crocodylus; species Crocodylus siamensis. The sequence goes on along the minus strand of NC_143396.1, from coordinate 1,143,140 downwards.
TATTATACACACTTCGGGCTTTTTTTATCTCTCAGTTTCACCTTGCCTTTACATCTTAGATAAGACCCTTGAGTAACCCAGAGCCAGCTGGTCACTAAATACCTTCCTACTGTAAACGTGTTTGGAAAGGGGCAATCTAGCCAATTTTTTTCAGGAATCCTCAAAGGAAAAATTGACAGGTAAAGAAAAGTTAGGTCACACACTGCAAACTGACATGGAAATGCTGAAGAATGGAGCCATTGATTTCAATAACTAGGAAATATGCCTTCACAACATTGTAGATAGGTCAGCTCAATCAGCCAGCCTAACTCTACGTATCCTTATTCCATTGTCATAGTATCTGAGTGCCTCAGAAATCTTTAGGCACCAATTCCCCGAACACGTCAGGGTAGGGGTGAGGAGTGGAGGTTTCTGAAAAGTAATAGAGCAAGAACGTGGTAGAACAGGATCTAAATCTCCATATCGTCCCTCTCTTAAATCAAATAATACTCTGTTCCAGAGAGTGGAGGATACAACTAGGGGATCACACATCTTGGATTTTGTCCTGCCCAACAGGGAAGAATTGGTGGAGAATGCAAAGGTGATGGGTAACTTGAGAGGTAGAAAACATGATAGGATAGAATTCCAGATCCTGAAACAGGGAAACGTGAGGTCCGCAAAATTTGGACATTAGATTTCAAAAAGGTGGACGTCATCCTACTCGGGGGGTTAGTAGGCATGGTGCCAAGGAAAGATAGACTGAGGGGTAAAGGGGTGGGAGGTTCTAAAGGGCACAGTATTGGAAGTCCAACAAGAACATGATGGAAGCACAAGAAAAATGGCAAGATACCATTGTGGCTATACAAGGAACTTTTAAAATGCCTCAAATGCAGGGAAATAATCAGGAAGGCAGAGATAAAGAATGAGCTGCACCTGGCAAACAAGGTTAAGAACAACAAGAAGAGGGTCTGTAAGTCTGTTGGCTAGAAAAGAAGGACCAAGAAAGCTGTGGGTCCTCTGTTAACAACCAGGGGAAACTCCTAAAAAAAGTTGCAAAGAAGGCCGAGCTAGTCTACGGGTACTTTGCCCCAGTCTTCTCAAACCAATTAAACTGCAGTCAGACACCTAATAAGGATTATCTAGATATGAAAGGTGGGAAGGTGAGGAAGGAGATAACAGAAGAGACTGTCACAGAGCTTTGGTTGGGTCTGAATGAATTCAAGTCACCAGGGGCAAATGGACTTCATGCCTGGGCACTGAAGAAAGATCTTGGAGAGATCTTGCAGAGGAGATCTTGGAGCTCCTGGCAATGATCTGCATGAAGTTGTGGGAGATGGGCCAGGTAGCAGATGTCTAGAGAAGGGCCACTGTAGTTCCCTTCTTTAAAAATGGAAAATAGGAGGACTTGAGGAATTACAGACTAGTTAGCCTCACCTCAATACCTGGGAGCATATCCTAAGGAAAACCATTTGCAAGTCTCTGGAGAAAGAAAGCCTAATCACAAGCAGCCAGAATCATGTCAAACAAACCTCATTTCCACCTTTGACAAAATAACTACTTGGGTGGAAGAAGGGAATGCTATGGACACAATATATATGGACTTCAGCAAGGCTTTTGACAAGGTCCTGCATGACATCTTCATAAACACATTGGAGAAATGTGGGCTGTATAAAATTACTACAAGGTGGATAGATAACTGGCTCAATAGCCACAAGTAAATGGTAATTACTAATGGGTCCATGTCAGAATGGCAGGAGGTTTTGAGTGGAGTCCCACAGGCCCAGTGATGCTCAATGTGTTTATTAATTATTTAGGTGCTGACATATGATGCTTCTTAAGCAAGTCTACATATGACATGAAACTGGGAAAGGATTATGAACATGCTGGAGGATGTGAGCACAATTCAGAAGGATTTTGACACATTGCAAAGTTGGGCTAGAGTCAACAGGATGAAGTTCATTGAGGACAAATGCAAAGTGTTGCAACTTGGGAAGAATAATCAAAAACACAACTACAAAACGGGGGACACCTGGCTTGATGGCAGCTCTATGAACAAGGACTTTGGAGTCTTAATAGATGACAGATTCAGTATGAGTCTGCAGTGTGATGCAGCTGCACAAAAGGCCAGTACAGTTTTGGGATAGAAGCATTAGGTACAAGAAACAGGATATGATAGTGCCTTTCTACTCAGCACTAGTTAGGCCTCATCTAGAGTACTGTCTGCAGTTCTGGGTTCACATTTTATAAAGCACATGGAGGAGTTAGCGAGGGTGGGCAACAAAGATGATCAAGGGCCTAAAGCAGTTAGGCATAATCAGCATGTGGAAAAGGTGCTTAATGGGAGGCATGATAAGAGTCTTCAAATACTTGAATGGCTGCCATAAAGAAGAGGGAAAACACTTTTTATCTCTTGTTGCAGAGAGGAGGATGTGAACCAATGCCTTAAAGTTGCAGCAAAGTAAGGTTAGGTTGGTTATCAGGAAAAAAACAAACCAACCACTGTTAGAATAGTGAGGCTGAGGAATAGACTGCCTAGGGAGATTGCGGGGTCTCCATCACCACAGATGCTCAAGAAGAGGTTGGATAGCCATGATCAAGGATAATCTAGACATAGCTATTAGAGGTGTGCAAAGCAGGCCCTATTCAATTTGGATTTGGATTCGACCCAAATCAGGGACAGTGATTCAATTCATTGATTCGGATCACCATCCCTGATTTAATTCGACTGAATTCAAATCTGAAGAGTCGATGCTGATTCAAAGAATCTGTGATTTGATTTGGACATAAACACAGCTTTAAAAATTTTTTCTACATACCTCAAGGTACCAGCGTGGTTCATGAGCACTGTGATGCTGGGGCGAATGGAGTGTCCTACAGGACTGGGGGGGTGGGGGGTGGCAGAGGCGGGTTCCATGTGCTTGGCAGCAGACCCAGAAGTGGGCCAGAGGCACTTTTGGTTCACTTCTGGGTCTGCTGGGAGCATGCAGGGGCTTCTCCCCATGCCCTCCCCAGCTCAGCGATTGACTGCATGGGGACACTGGGTGCTCCCCCTCAGACCCAGGAGGCACCAGTCACTGAGTCAGAGGGACACAATGGGAGGAGGGGTAGCAGGGTCCCTGGTGGACCTGGAAGTGGACCAGAAGTACCCACGTGCTTTTTGTGCCCCAGCATTGTAGCATTCATGAGCTGCCTGCTACCTAGAGGTATGTAGAAAAAACAATTAAATCTGTGTCTGTATGTGAATCACCAAATCTTTCTGAATCTCTCCGAATTAATTCAGAAGGTTCTGATTCGATTCAGAGAGATTAAAGGGTCCTCTGATTTGATTCGGAGATTCGGCCACCGATTTGGGCCTCATCTCTACCGAATCGAATCAGGGACTGAAGCTTCACACAGCCAGCCCTAATAGCTATGCCTATGTTCTAGCATCAGGTTTAGAGTAATCACTATATTTGAGGTCTAGAATGAATTTTGCCCCATGCTCATATTGGTATGAATTGTGTGTGTGCGGGGGGTGCCTTCCTCTGTAGCTGGCGGCCGTGGTCCTCTACCCAGGATCTCTTAAGCATATATCGACAACATTTCATAGAAACAGAAAATTGGTTGTCATGGTTCCCCTGTTTTAACTGTGGCAGATTAGGGTGTTATATCTGTGTTATGTCAGGGTTGATGGTAGTCTTATGTCCAGTTTAGATTATGGGTTGTATAGGATAGTTTGCATAGGCATGATCCTGCCTACAGGCAGGAAGCTGGCCTTGATGGCCTCTGAAGATTCCTTCCAGTCCTACTTCTCTTCTCTATGACTCATCAGAGTGCCAGAAACATTAAGAGGGGAGTCATTTACAGAAAAGATATTTTCCAGTTTGTTATCATTTTAGTGAGTATTCCCGTGGGAATTTCTAAAACCCCTAACAAACAAGTATCATCTGTAGCATTCCTCAGTCATCCAATTTAGGCTACTTCAGGTGTGGAGAATGACTGCAAACAATTCAAGAGACACAAGAGCCATGTCGTTTGGTTTCATGAATACTAGCTTGCTGAGAAGCACAGCAAGGAGCATTAATCCCTGACAATTCTACAAGGACGTGTCAGGATAATACTTTGCCTTTACACAGAATATTGCAGTAGTTTAGTAATAAGTCATCACAACACCCCGAGTGAAGCTGGCAAGCATGTCTTAAGACAGACTGTTTGGTCTTCTCTTCTCTTTTTTTTTTTTTTTAGTAAAGTATTGGCTGTGATAAAAAGAGATTAATCACGTGATCTGTTAGTTTTTCTTGTAAATCATAAGGATCTTACAGGATTAAGCTTTAAATGGCTAAAATGTGCTGGTGAAGCTGGGATCAGATCACTCAAATTTCTCTTTGTGAAGTATATACCCAGACAACAAGATAAATCTATGTTAGATGCATGAGATAGTTTAGTCCAACCAAGAAGATCACTAGTTGGAAATGAGAGATGAAGAGAAAGTATTAAGCAAACACAGGAAGACTATGAGGATGATCAATAGGATATGACTTTGAAAACAAGGCAAATGCCGTTCTACAATGTATCAGGCTAGTTATTTCCATTAGAGACAGGGAGTAGTAACTCCACTGTACAAAGCAATAGTGAGACCACATCTGGAATATTGTGGACGCTCATGGTCCAGGAGAATGAATTCAATCTGGAAGAGGCCCAGATTGGGATTTTTAAGATTACTGATAGACAGGAAAGCCTGTCTTTTGAATAGAGACAAAAATAATTTGTCTTGCTTAGATTAGCACTGTGAAGGCTGAGGGGAAATGTGATTGCTCTGCAAACATACACCAGTGTGTTGCTACCAGAGGGGGAGAACTATATATCATAAAGTACAGCACTGGTACAAGAGCAAACATATATGATTTAGCCAGAAATTCATTTAGGCCGGCAATTAAAATGAACTTCCTAACAGTCAAATTAGCTTCTGGAACAGTCTTCCCAGAGGTGTATTGGGTGCAAAACCAAACTAACTATTTGTTAAACAGAGGTCTCCTGTTTTAATGCTACCCTGCCCTTCCTTCTGCCTTACTTCAGACTTACATGGCTTACTACCTTTCTTTGGTTTATGATAGGGATTATATAATATAATGTCCTCTGATGAGAACTGCATTGAATAATGCAGTGGACAGCTTCTAGTCCTGTGCCCCTATGCACTTATGTTTATAGTAAATACAGAAGAGTAAAAAAACTTTGAATAAGCGTGAATGTGTTGAATTGGGCAGAAGGAAAACATGACCGCCATCATAAGTGCAATCAAAAGTCTTTGGTTGATAGACAGCTATATAATTTGTTCCTTTTGTTTTAGAAAGTTTTTATTCACAACCCCCCTCCATCTAAAATGGAGAACAATGAAAAAGAATGAAACCTGCATCCTGAAGTTAATGGCAGATGTCCCTAAAGTGAAGACATATTTGCCCTTGGTATCTAAAGCATCATTAATTTACTATTCCTAGTCCTCCTCAAAGGACACATTAAAAAAATAAATAAAGTAAAAGATTAGCTGTGGGGGAGGGGGAGGGGATTTTCATTTGCTTAAGAGAACTGGTTATAAGAAATTACCTTAATAACAATGCATTACTTTAGCAGGTTGTGTTAGTGTCATGGGATACCCATTAGATACTTGAAAAAAAAAAGGTGCAAGCATAAAGAATAGCACTACAGTAATTGTTTCATCAGACTGTAATTCTCTACCTTTGTGACAGTATTGTCACTTCTATTTCAGTAGGTCATAATTGCATTCAATTTCATATGAAATTAAAATGTTCACAGTTATGTCAGGCCTAGTGTACGTACAAACTAAATAATTGAAAGGGTTCCTAGTAAGCCTGAAAATACAAAGGCTATGTTCTACTTTTCTGGTAAGGTTGATTTTACTAACAAAAAATATAGCATTTTTGTTTGGTTTATTTCCAATATTTGGGACCTATTTCCAAATTTGGGTACCTACTTTAGAAAAATTACTTCACTTTTTAGGATCATAAGCAAGTAGGGGTGGAAGGAATCTCATCGAGGTCATTTAGTCGAACCCGTTGCTCAAAGCAAATCATCCCTGACTATCCTTTCCAAGTGTCTAACTTGCCCTTAAAAATTTCCAGAGATGGAGATTCTACAATTTATCTAAATAGCCTTTCCCAATGCCTGATCATGCTTACAGCCAGTACATTTTTCCAACTCTCCAATCTAAATTTCCTTGGAAGCGATTTGAAGCCATTTTTCCTACTTATGCCCCTTATGGCCACAGAGATGTCTAAGGCTTTGATGCTTCAGCTGTCCCAGTGCAAGCTGATGCTTTTCGGGGATCACTCACTGGAACATGACTAGGCTTCATCTAATTTATGTCGAAGTGGAAAGATTCCATTCATTTCTGCAGGTCTTGGAATGGGACCAATGTGTTTAAAAACCTGTGTGAGTCTCCACTTCTAAGAACATTAACACATATACAACAACTTTACACTGAGAATCACCCAATTGGGTTTATTGGAAATACTCAAGTGAATGAAATTAAGCACATCTGAAACTACAGATGAAGTTAAGCATACCTCTGGTTACAGGATCAAAGTTAACAGCCTATTCCCCAGTCAACTGAAATAAATAGGAGTCTTTCCAGAGTCTTCAAATGGATATACTCCACAATAAATGCTGTTTTACTTGTGAAGAGTACTCAGCATTTGAAAACTGGATCTATGAATGGACAAATGCGCTTAAGAACTTCACTCACTTGAGCTCAGAATACCTTTTATCTCATTGTATTGTAAAAAAAACCAAAACCATTCGACTACTACTAAACTACCAAATAGATGGTAAGCTGTTTAACCTCAGCTGACTCTGAGCCAAAACCGAGACCACCCTGACCTCAATCATTGAGCTCCAGTATGCTGATGATGCTTTAGTATCATCAGCATACTGGACACTTGGAAGCAGACCTTCACGCATCATTAACATCTTTATTGAGGCACACAGGAAAATGGATCTGATTCTTAACATTCAGAAGACTAAGATCCTCCACTAACAGGCTCCTAATGAACAGTACCCAGGTCCAATAATTAAGATCCAGTAATACAAACAGACGTGTGTGTGTGTGCACGTGCGCGCACGTATGCACACATGTGGTTAGAATAGTAAAATGTCTGTTTAAAGGGAAAAAAGACATGCTGATTGATAGAATAGAAGGTACTGCCAGATGACAAGAATGGGAAGGAAAACTATAGATTAAATAATGAAGAGAATAAGATAATTGTTGAGTTACCATGTACCTAATGCTTGACCTAATGCTCAATACTTATGTCAGCATGTCATAAACTAACAGAATTCCCAAGCAAAGAAAAACTGTGTTTAATTCCTACTAAATTAATGAGGGGTGAACTACAAAATGATTTGGACAAAACTTATTAGATAATTTGACAATAATAGGTAAAATTTAATCAGCTCAGTCTGCAAAAATAGAACTGGAACCTCTTAGGCATTAATCCATAGATTCAGTGGTAGGTGAGTCTACTCCCCAATGAGCACCTGATGGAGTTAGGACTCCAGACTTCAGAAAAGCAGACTTCAACTCGCTGAGGAAACTCATTGGTAGGATTCTTTGAGAATCTAGTCTGATGGGGAGAGG